>NC_090198.1:13364619-13447119 GCF_033026475.1 Channa argus
TTCTCTGCTGCTGCTCATGTCCACATAAATATGCTTTACTCCACATATAGCGTGCCTCATAACACCTCCCTTGTGTGTTTCATTAGCAATCATCCTGCTTGGTTAATGCCTCCCTGAGCTCCATGTTTCAATGCTCATACAGTGTTTTTCAAGCTACATTAGGAAAAGAGCCATTCTGTGTATGAAGAGAGGCTGTAATGTATCGTGACATTATCTGAACATTATAGACATCACGAAGGATGCAGCTCTCACTGATCTCCTCTATCCTCTGGAGTGTGTCTTTCCTTATTTAATCTGCTTTCTCTGATCCTTTCGACATCTTTGTTTGCCTGTCCTCTCCCTTCCTCTGCTCTCCGAGTCTCCTCAACATCTCGTTTGTTTCTGGAAACACTGAAATGTATATACTTGTTAATCCACGGTTCTGTATCTGCTTTGTTTGTCCACAGATATTGATGAATGTGCCACCCAGATGCATTACTGTCAGTCGAACACGGTGTGTGTCAACCTGCCCGGCAGCCATCGCTGTGACTGTCTGCCAGGCTTCATCAGAGTGGACCAATACTCCTGCACCGGTATTTCTACATGCATGCAAACACAACACTGCATCACTAGGTCTTAGAACATAATGGCCAACACATCAGCTCTGGGGTCAGAACCTGCTGTCAGCTCAAACTGATAGTTAGCTCCTCTTTTTGTAAAGTAAAAAAATCTGCTGAACTAAATAAAATTTCTGATCCAATGTATAATGTCGCTGGAAGCTGTTTGGCAGTTTTCCGAAATGGGCTGGAAAGGTTTACTGTGTCAGTGTGTTTACGGGTGTACAGCGTTCAGTCTTTCCATTCCATGTTAGCCGATCTATTCATACTGTAGGCATGGCAGTGTTACCTGCTAGGTGGAGAGCTTTGGTGCAGACTGAACTTTTACATTAAATGAATAATTAAAGTTTTGGTACAGAGTTTTATCAGAGGCAGAGGGTAAATCCATAATCCCGGCTACTTTGCCTTTTCACTCAGCACTATCTGCTAAACAAGCACGTTTTTGGTTCAAAGCGCATTGATGTAACAATGAATAGATGGACACTGATTGGTGGAATTTCAATAAAATTCATCCTCTGGGTAACTTTCATCCATTATTTTGTGAAATATAATGATTTTCAGTGATCCCCTACTTTTGCATGTAGCCTCATCAGATCCAAGTTTTCTTTGTCCAATTTCTTGCATGGCCAGACTTCTGCATTCCCTCGAGCTTTAGCTTGTAATGATGTGTTAAAGGGTGTCAAACATTAAGTGCTAATCAGCACATTGACATTGTTATTGTCAGCATATTAGCATTTCCAGTAGCTGAAAGCTACACTCTGCCTATATGTACAACACCAAAGAGCCACTGATGAGGCTGAATTCATCTCTTGGCTCAGACATGAAATTTATATTGTGGGTTATATCACAATTAAAACAGTGTTGTCACAGTTATGACATTTACCAATTTGCACTTCAGAGTTCAGCTGTGGTAAACATCAGGACATAGGGTGTTTCATCTTTGCGACAATGTACATAGAAAAATCTTACAGTAAATATACCATTATCACATTGTAATAGTGTGATACAAGTACTGTAATAGCATGTATTATCAACAAAACTATAAAACATGTTTCACACTATAAATATAACTTAATTTTATTGTTATTGCTTTTGCATGGATGTTTATTTATTTCACAACCATAAAATTAAAGTACCTCTGTATTAAATTTCCTGAGCTGCTCCTAAAGATTACCAATAGCTATGATCTAGGCATATTCTAAAGGACCAGTTAAAATTAAATCAAATACCAATTTTGTTTTGCCCTTTTTTATTCTGCTGCTATGCTTCTTAACCTTGGCGTCTCTTCTTCTTTTTCGCTGGTGTGCTCCTATTTAAATGTACATAGTTACATTTCAAGTTAAGATTCCTGTGCTGATGAAAACAAAATACGTGAATTAATGAAGTTGTCTGCTACATGGTGACTCTTCTACTGCACTGACATTTGCTGTTGTTTTCACTCTGGCCCTTATCAGTGTTCAATGATTCCTAAACACGTTAGAAAATGGTAGCTGCCGTCAGCTGCTTGCCACACGTGTCTCCAGCTATGGTGCTAACTCTTTTGTTCTTAAAAAAAACTGTCCAGAGACATGAATGCAAACTGATTGGTGAATACCCCAGTGTCCTTTTAAAGGGTGGGAGAATCAGGGTATGGTCGAACAAGAATGGGTGATTGCAGCCATTCAACTATTTAATGGCTCATCTGCCATAAATATTCACATTAAAAATACTGCATTCTGCCTCTTCTACATCCCTGACCTTCTCATATGTGAATGTCAGAGCAAAGTATAGAAACAGTGTCACCAACACAAATTACCTACTTTAACAACATAATGCATGTTTTGCCCAAGTGTATGTCAGTGACACCTGTTCTGGCATAGCTGCTGTACAGTGTTTTTTTTTTTTTCTTAGGGGGGTTTGGAGTAGCATGTTTTTTTAAGAGTGAATAGGATGTGCTTGGTTGCTGCTCAGTGCTTTCTCAGGAGAAACATTCTTTAATTAGCTCAGAGTTGGCAGCCACGCAGGGACAGGGATCCATGGACAATCAATCTATTTTGCAGCATGTAAACTGTCCTGGCGGTTGACTGAGTGCCCAAGGAGCACTCTCTACATCTGCTGGGAAAGATAAATACTCTCTGTGTGTCCTTTTCCTCTTCCTGCTTCTCCTTCAGCTTCTTCTTGGGGGCTTTAGATCCTTCACACGAATGTAAAGCAGTTGATGTTCACAGTAAAATGATTGCTCATATTTTACAACACTAACACGAATGCCCATTAGCTACTGTAATTGGCATATTGTGTTTGGCTCAGTATTGTTATTTTTTTATTGAAAGATAATTTTTGGTAATGATATTGTTGTCTCTGTGCAGAGCAGGACACACCAACACTGCAGATGCCAGTTTGCATTTAAACAATGGTATTTATGGGATGTTGGAGCATTGAATTAGCAAATAAAAGGGTATATATTGGGTGAAAACTGTGGCCAGATTCAAATGTAGCCAGATATTTAGTTTCCTGACAGATACAATATAGTGTATTTTAATTTCTGAATAAAATGTACTGGATGTACAGTAACAGTTCAAAATTAACATTAAACCTACAAGTGTGTAAAAAGTGAAAGGGTCTAACTTCTAAAGCCAAAGTATATTGTAAAGAATGGAAAATAACAATACCCTGAACAGAGCCTAAGGGAATACACTATCCTGCACTCTGCTCATGTTCTTCGCCAGACTTTGTCAGAAGGCAAGTGAGAGACTGAAGTGAACTGTAAGAGGATTCTATGGTCCAAGACCGAAAATTGAGCACTTTGACCATCACACTAGATGTTAGGCTGGTGAAGACTTCAGACAACAATTGTAAGAACAGAAGTTTGTACCTCTTACATGGGTGTCCCCCTCACTTGTCCCCTTCTTTGCATGGATTTACACATGTGCCATATTTCATCATTCAATGACTTGTTAATGTTCTTGCGCCTGCTTTTCAGGAATGTTTTTCCACAGTTGTTTACAGTGTTCTTTTGTCTTTATACTGCAGTTTATACATTTTTAAATCTAATGCTTTAGTTTAGAGACCGTCACTTACAGTAGGCACCTGAATTTATTGTCTGCCTCTTTGTATTATTGCTACATTTTTGTTGGTAAAAAGTTTGAGGAAAGGAGAAAGCATCGAAGAAGGTTTCAGGTGTACAGGGCATCATGGAGGACACAGGTTTAACAGTATATCAGAATCTAGTCTTTAATAACTATTTGGGTGTGAATTTAATTTTCCATTAATTTACCTAATTTCTTTGTACGTAGAAAGGGTTTTTGTGTTTGTCTGTGTATAGAGGCTTTCGCGTGAATGTAAAATGCATGATCTAACTGTTCCACGGTTGTCACTTAGAGGTTAGTGACTATAGGGTGACATCAATACCTGTCCTTAGTCAGACATAGAGAAGTCAGCTGAATTGTGACAGGCCAGCAGAACACAGATAAGACACAGCGACTGCAGAAGAAATGTTTTATAAAATCACTGCTGGCAGTAATTTGTTTGTTCATACCTTTTTAGGCTGCTGTGTGTGTGTTTAGTGTATGAATCTTTAGGCAGCTTGTCGGAGCTTCATCCACCCACAAATGTACATCACCATAGGCACCACATACTCAATACAAATGTATTCTCGGTATCACAATGTGATCAGCTCATTCCTCAGACAAATAAAATGTCACCTATAGGACTTTTTCCCAACACGTCATGTATCACCTTTCGGTTTGGACACTTTCAGCCTCATCTCTATTTCTCTCTCCTGCTTTGTGGAGTAGTCTGTCCTTTGCGAAGACAGCACCCGGTAAACAATGGGAGGCTGCAGTAATTGTGGTTCCACTTGATTTCACCTCTGTGGATGCTGGCAGGCAGTTCTGGACAGAGGAGAGAAAAGAGCCTGCAGGAAGAGTGAGGGTCGAGTATACCTCACCTTCTCAAAATGCTACAGAACTGTTGCCACAACCATGTTTATGCAGCCCAGATAAATTCACAGCTCATGGTTAGACCAGGTTCAAATAAGATTTGGTAGGACTATATTAAGTAAATGTAATTCAGAACTGATTATGTGTATTCTGTATAATTCCAAGGATTTTCTGTCATTATCTCTTGAGCACAAAACACTGAACTTCCTTGAGATCAAACTGGTGTGATGCTTTCAGAATATACTTGAAATTAGTGTTCAAGCTCTTCAACATTTTTTTTCTTCCTTTTGTTAATTAAAAAAACTAAAATGAATCACTTCACAGATAATCACACTACCTAAAAAGTGGGTGTGTGCTTTTGCCTTTTACAGCTCTGATCATGATTATTTTAAGGCTACAGTCTAATTAATTCTTATTAATGTTCTGATAGTGTCATTTCTGCCTGTAATGCTAAATAGCTCCAAATAATCAGCAGCAATAACTCCTGCATCTTTCCTCAGATTCTAATGTTAACAGTGGTAGGTAGTGCTTGCAAAACATTTACTACCTACAAAAAATCAATCAGACAAATGCAAACTGCTAGAACACATCCATTGAGGCCACAGGCTATATATGTTTATTTGTAAAGATGTTCCAGACAGTTAGTTCTGGGATATTGGAACAGGTTTACTGACTAGAAAGGGCATTTATAAAGTAGAACAAAATGTGGATGCATGTGTAGATGTGTAGATGATGCTACTGTTTATCCTTATTTATCTTTACGATGCCATGCAAGCAAAGGTCAAGCGTTTTAACCCGTGGAAATTTATTATGATGTCTGATTTCAGTTTGTGTTGTCTGTCATACGTAAAGGAAATAGTTATCTGCTCCCCACTTATTTTATGATCTCTGAGTTTTAGAGGGATAATTTTTTTGTTTGTTTGTTTGTTGTTTTTTTGGTTTGTTTTGTTTCTTGTTTTCTTCCTTTTTTTTTTGCATTTAGCAGGCTCAGATACGGTTCACAGTTTAGATTAAACTGCTGGGATAGGAGGTTTGATTTCCTTTGTTCTGTAAAGAAAACCTTCAATAGCAGGTTTATCTCATGCCTAAAATGAATGCCTCTTTTATTAGATCCTGCAGCTTTGCAGACAATTTGACTGGCAGACTTTGAAGCCAACCGAGTATTTAATCTTAAAGACCTCAGTGACTGCCTATTTCTCTTAGTGGCTCAACCAGCTAAGAAATGTTACAATTAAGGAAGAAGGCTAAGTTTCCTGCATCTTTTGAAAGACTTAAACACATAATAGTTATCCTGTATTTGGAATAGTCTGAAGATTGTAACAGGTACTGTAACTCATTAGTGTATGCTGTATGACTGACTTAAAGAAGATAAACGTTAATTTCATGTGTACTAGAAATGCCGCATCTTCCCCAAAACACATATGTTTAATGACATTTACATCGAATCCCATTATAATGAATATGGATCCCAAATGTGACGTGCCTGGAAACCCACACTGACCTCTGTATATACATAAACTTCAATAAATGGAGGTCATTGAGTCAGACTGGCTCTGTACCAGTTTAATAAGCCCATCGAACACACCTTGGGAAGGAGGCAGAGAAGTTTTATTTGGTCCTCATCTTCAGCCATTTATATTTTTCACAGAGACACTGGTTTTTTTATTTAGCTTCCTCACATAGGTTTGATGTAAGAAATGTTTCTTCCTCTTCACCGGCAGAGTGTACAACCATCAAGAGTAATGTTTGTTCTCATGTTACCCTCCTCTGTCTCTTCTTTGAGCTATAATCTTAGTGTTCCCCTCAGTTGATACACGTGAAAACAATATTTATAAAAAATAATGCTGTGTGGCTTTGGAATGAATGTTTATTCAATTGTAGCCTAAGCATCTTCATTGCCTTGAGATGTATATTTGGTAAATATATTAAATTATCTCGCTGGGTCTGAGCTGCTGCACACAGAGGATGTGAACAGGGTGGTCACGACAACATAAACCAGATCAAATGCTAATGCCACTAAAGCAGTGTCTGGAATACATGATAGAAATTAACATATTTGCAGCTTAATGAGAAGTACTTGTGTTTTAAAGTGCGAGGTCTTTAGTACTTCATATTATTAATAACATGCAATTGAAACACACACTTAGCATCCTGAAGGATTTCTCGTCTGGTGTCACTGCCTCTGCTTCTTTGCTTGATTTCATTGCATATAAAGAACTTCTGTATTATCACTGCTTCTTCCGATATGAAAACTTTAAATCCTTATAAATCCAATTACCTATAATTGTGTGTGTGTGTGTGTGCGGTGTGTGTGCGGTGTGTGTTTTGATGCATAGGTGAATTAGAAGCATATTGTAAAGCAAAAGCAAAAGTGCTACATAAATGTAAAGAAAAAGTTGTGATTTGAATCTGATGTTGCTATTTATGTTTGAGCAGTACAGTCACAGCATCTGTTTCTGTCAGCATCATTTCTGTCTTCACAGCAACAACAAAGGCCTTTTGTGCCTTACATTCATCAGATAGCCACACAACTCCAAAACTAACACGAATGTTGCTCCATATCTCTGTCCAGGGTGTATGACAGCTGGATGACAGCTGGGATAGGCTCCAGTCCCCCCACGACCCTGAGCAGGAGAAGCGGTTAATATAATGGATTGATGTATGCTCCATATCAGCTGGATGTTTAAATGGGAAACTGGTAGCTAACACTTATTACTTAACAATTTTACAGTACATCATATGAGGATAATTTCTCAGGGTTGTGAGCATGTTCACGCTGCCCTTAAGTGGGTGAAAAATCTGGTAATGGATTATGGATGCAGCTAAGGTTAAGAAAACACAAAACTATGTGCTTAAAGTATCAGTATGCAACATTTTTTAAATATTTCTTTAATAGAAATATGCTCCATAACTTATAGAGAGGTGGTTTTAAGCCTCAGGTGACACAGACTCACTCAACAGCACTAACAGCAGTGCTGACGGTCTGCTTATAAAAGTTTTTCATCGAGGTTCACCCTCCTCGTCTCAAAGTCAGACACGAAATACTTGAAAATGGAAATGCTTACAGTTGCAAACAAAAGTATGTCAATCTTTTGCACAGATTTTTTATCCTGTCAGCAACTCTATCAGGTCAAGGTTTGGGCTCTGATATAGCTGCTCTAAAAGGCCATTCTCTTCTGCAGTAATTCATGTTCATTATTCTGCTGCATCTCCCAATCTACACTGAGTTTCAGCTGGCAGTCTGCCACCCTGATTGTATCCTGTAGTACAGGGGTTCTCAACCCTAGTCCTTCTGCCTTGCTTGTTTTCTGCCCTCCCCATTACTGGTTACCTGGGTCAGGTGTTTACAGTCATTCATAAGCTGGAAAGATACCAGTTGTCTACCACAATCTTCAGCTTTTTCCTGACCAAACTGTTCCAGTGAATTACTTCTAGGGATCACCCACTAGGGAGCTTTCCCAAGAACTACAAACCTTAAAGGGCTCCTTTTCTGTTTGCATTTAATATCAAAACTAGCAGTCCATAATGGGAGGTCAAAAATTATAACAGCCTTGAGTGTGGATCAAACACTTCACTCTGACCACAGCACTGGCTGTTCTCCCCGAGGGAGAACTACCCTTACAGTCAGTCCTCTCTGAAGCTATTGTATGGGCTGCTAAGATGACCGTGATCTCACCTGGCAGAGCAGATCTAACAGATTTAACTGTGCAAAAAAGATCAGATCGAATTTACCAAAAATTTGGATAAACTCACATCTTCTTCTTTATCTAGATTGTTACTTCCTCACGTGGAAACTGTCCGTACAGTTGTATAATAGCAGGATAGATAATAGAAGAGCAATCAGCATACAAATACATCACTCACAGAGTTTATTTTGCTGAGAAAATTCCAACTCAGTAGGAGCTAAAAAAGGCTTCTCAAAATGGCATTTTAAGCACTATTATCATTTCTACTTGCTGCAGTCTTGACCTTTGCTAATTGTTCTGATAAGGACGAAGACGTTCCTCCAGTTTGAAAATGGGTATTGACTGAACATACCTGTTCACTGTGAAGATGATGATTCATGTTGTTATGCAGTGGCCTTTTTACAACATATACAGTATAGTAATGCATGTTTTTTCCCAAACAATCAGTTTTATAAAATATTTTTTCCATAAAATTGCTGTTATGTAGTGTCATTGTGCTTTTTAGAAATTTATCATTCCAATGGGTTAAATACTTTTTTTTTTGCCACCCAGGGTAGATTACTGCAGGAAAATCTAAAGAAATTCTCATCTCTCTCAAATTTGATGGCGGCCCTTCAGGCTAAATACTTTGATAGCCAGTCAATATTTTTTCCCATGTGACACAGAACAGATCACTGCTGAGTTCACATTACGTCAAGGTGAGTAGCAAGGCTGAGACAGACAGCAAGCATGACGACTTTGCGATGGCAAATAAAAGACAGAAAAAATCCTTGGAAAATTCTGCCGTGCTCTGTTCTTTTTTATGGGCTTGTTACTGGTCATTAAATTTTACATTACTGAAGTGTTCTGCTTGATTTTACTGAATGGGAGCATGGTAGGTGCTTAACAGACGAGGGCATGCTTTAGAAATTTATTATGCAAAGTAAAAGTGAATCATGAGGTGTTGGTTTTGCTCATAGATCCAATTATACACATAGTCGGTCTCTTTTTATAAGTTTTAGAGATGATCTGAAAAAGAGGTTCTGGGCACTAGGGAAAAAGTCTGACCAAGAGTGCAAAACCCAGTTACCTCCAGTCTGACAAAGAAAACCCAAAATTATTCAAACTTGAGCTGCAAGAAGCACAGAACTTTTGGCGTTTTTGTGTCAAATGACTGATTATTTCAGCCCTTATCTTTTGCATGACTGCTTTTACTAATAATTCAATAACAAACTTTCTGGTGTACCCAAGGGATATGCAGATCTCTAATTTATAAATATCTAGGTATATATATATCCCTTGAGTGCACTAGAAGATTTTTTTAAATTAACATCTGCCCGTTCCTGCCTTGCATCTTTTCAGAATGATGAGGATATAGCTGTGTACGGTTTTGTTGTCTCTTGCTTTTATTAAAACTTGAGCCATTTATAAAATGTAATGATTCTAATTGGCTGGCACCAAGAGTTAGAAAACCAAATTTGTCTAATAATAGGGACTAGTAAGGGTGTAAGTGAGACATATTTACAGGTAATTTGCTTGTGTTTTCATAAGTAATTATCACATTCTTTTTTTTTTTTTTTGAGTAATAAAAATGTTTTGTGACATATGTTCAAACACCATATTGAATCATGAATAATGCAATCTACAAAATGTTGTCTTTGGCACAGACTACATTGACTTTACACTGCATCACAGATACTTAAGTTACCAATGTGAATAACATTATCAATAAATGTAGCTAGTAAGTTTGTTTTTTATACACACAACAAATTACAGAGAGAACAACAGTCCAGAAATCTGTAATTATGGCATACAAAAACCTTTTAAATATAAATGTGAAGACTGTAAAATGCATCATAAGTACCTCAAAAAATATTAATCTGAGCATTTTCCTAAAAAGTCCAATGGCCAAAAGTGTAACGAAGCAACCCAGTTTCTTTAGCATAGCATACTGTATATGCAGCTAAATTACACACATAAATACAGTTTTGTGAGGTGTGTATTGTAATGGTGGTGATTTGATTGTGTTTCTCTATTTCCAACATTTTCTTTCATATGTGAGGTTTGTATTGTCAAAGAGTGATGCTAATTTCTTAATTTGCTGTTTTTTTGCCTATTTGCATTAGTTTTTTTAATTTTTTTATTTTTCTGGTTGCAGTGTATTAAGGTCTCAGGTCAACTGTAGTTAACCCTGTAGTAAACAATAAATGATTGAAGGAAAGTGAGTTCAGATACAGCTCGATATCTAACCTGCATTTAGCAATGAGAAGGATTTGATTTGTCCAAGTACTTCCGTGAAATAGAGAAATCCACTTCCAACCTCAGTGATGCCTCCCATCTTCCCATTACAGTGTAGGAGCCACAGTGAGTGTGTCGTCCTCTGTCCATGGTTCTGATGATAATACATTACACGTGATTATCTCAGCACTTCGGGGAGGGGGGTGACCTCAGCATGGTCAGACCTGACACTGCATCACTGTGTAATCATCACTAATTAGACTGAAGCGGACAGAAACAGGCACTGTCATCTCCTGGGGAATCAGTTAGCTTACTACTGTAATAACTTTTTTAGTGACACAATCATTCATCTCTGGGTTATGTTATTGTGTTGTAGAAGAGAAAATCACCCATTGGATACTCTAACTGGTAGATCTTATCAATCTCTAATGGTTATTGCGTTCCATTTATTACGCTGCCAGAGCTGTAATTTATTTTTCAGTCCGCCCGCTGACAACAGCTAGCGCTGCTAATTTTGACACAAATGTAGAAGTACAGTAAAATTCAGTTCCTCCAGTGATTGTTAGATAAAAAAAGAAAAAAGTAATAAATGTTATATTGAAGCTGCATTAAGCACATTTCTTTTCGACATTTAATCATTTCATCAAATAGACCTATGCTCCACCCATATAATATGACAGCACATTTATCACATAGACTTTGGCCACAACAATGGTTGCAGCATTCAAATCTAAAATGATAGCACTTCTTATACAGTCATTAGCATAACAGGCAACAGTGTCACTCTCAAACACATTTACACCCTTTTTTACATTCTTCAAGTACAATATCTACCTATTTATCTGGTGGGTTTATGAGCCATCAGTGCTGGTCAGGACATCTGGCACCAGTCTTGTGGCCATTTGGAAGTGCGGGAAAATAAAATGAGGGAGTTTATAGCCTGTACGCATTGAGCTGTTTAAAAAAAATCTGCCAACACACTAATCCCAGTTCATTTAGAGTTGGGTCACATAGTGTACACTAGATGATTTGTTCTGTTTGTGATGGGTAAAGTTAAAGTTGATATGGTTGATGATTAGTTAGTCCACCCCAGCTGTATAGAGGAAGAAGACTCCACAGCAACAGCAGCTTCAGCATCTGTTACACCGGATACCACAGAACTGCAGTGCAATCAGACATGTTCTGGCAGAACTCAAAGTTCGGTGTACAGTAGCGTACGGTGCACATACAGTAGTTGCACACAGGAGACAGAAGCAAATAGACTCGAAGTCTGAATAGACAATTCAGGACACAGGTGCTGTACATAGAGTACATAAACTTAGTCTGACTTACAAGTTATTACAAGGCAGTCTGGACAGAAATTAATCTCACACAAACCTACAGTGACAGAAATTACATTTCTGTTGTCGGATATATGAGTCTTTATCTTTGTGTTTTTTTTCCCCCTTTTGTCCATTGCACTTTCTACTTTTGGACAGTTTGGACAATTTAAAAAAAATACAAAAAACATCAAGCTGGGCATTGAAAAACCAATGACAATATACAATATATTTTTAAATGATACAAGAGCTAACAAGCAGCCATTAGCTCATCGAGAATGTAATCATTTTACTTTTTCTCTATTACTGTATTAGCCTATTTTTTATATCCCTTCACATAAACTCATACACATCACAACAGCACTGTTGACATTCACTTTAACATTATAGTTCAACATGCAGAGGAAATTATAAGGAAGAGAACAGCTAAATAATTTCTCTGTGAGGCTACGCGAGCACCACTCATTAATTAGGAGAAATGTATCAGTCATGAATCCCACCAAAGCTTTTGCATATTTGTGTTTTTTGTGTGTGTGTATCTTGTGGGTGGAGGAAGCCTCAGGCCAGGTCCTGAATGGCACTTAAAACACAGTTTATGGTTTGATATAAAAATTCTTTAGCAGAGCAGCTGTGTTGTAGTCCCCACCATGGCATCGTCAGTGGGTGCCTTTTAATGTATTATTTATTATCTTAAATCAATTAAGATTCCAATTGAAAATGCATTAATTTTAGATACTAGCTCAGCAAGGCAGACTTAAATCAATAAACACGTTGCCAAGAACCAATTAGCCCCATATTTAAAAGCTAGAGATATTCATAATCATTATTTTATGTCGTCATAATTATGTTATTTAAAAATGCATGAATCTTATTTCCTATTTTGTCTAATAGGAAAATGGGTTGTGGTGGCCTCAGGTCAGCCCCTGAGGATCCTTTTAAGGGTAATCAAACTTGGGCCTAATTACTGGAACATGTAGCATGTCATGTGCAATATGTTGGGTTTTGCAGTAATTACCAAGCTGCAGCAGGTTGGCGCAGTTTTGAGTTTGAGTCCTGACATTGTTCTTGCCAGTTCACTGACACACTGTGAGGTCTTGCAAGGACACTTGTCATTGTTAACGATATTAGTGTCACCTATGCTTTTTCTTTTGTGATATGTCAAAGTCTGTACTATAAAAAGTGTTTCTCTTTGATATTCTAATTGAAGATATGGTCAACAACAAGAAGACTTAAATCTATAAGCATCCTGCCAAAAAGCAAAGAATCCAACATTTATAAGCAACTAAGATTCTTAGTTATCATTACATGTTGCTTTAATTATGTCATTTAAAATAATTGTATGAATCTACTGATAAGGCCACACTATCGAAAGGCCCCACAGAAAGCGAATCACAAGGAGGTGGATCAGGCAGGGTGGCATGTATATAGTAAACAGGACTTTACCACCACAGAACCGTTTAACTGTTTAAATCCCTTATGATGTTAAGTTTAGGCAAAAAAGGGAAACGGCTTAAGGTTAGAAAAAGATTGTGGATTTGTTTAAAGTTATTAAACACACTGTTGCTGAGTGTTGTACTGTAAAATACAAAATTTTATAATGTTGGCATAATAAAGGCATTTGCAAATTGCTATTTTTGTTTGTTATTACCTTTATCTCCTGTATGTTATGTAAAAAGAAACCACATTTGAATTTGCAGTTTAGTTAAGTAGAAACATAATTGTGAAGTCAGGAATTTTTAGTAAACATCTAGAAGACAAAGCTAAAGTTTTTCCATGCACCTTAATCACACATTGCCTACAGTATATAAAATCCATCTTTGTGCTGGTCTTAGCTACCAGCAAATTGAAAAAAGGCAGCAGAGCAGTTTATGGTATTTATAATGTACAGCATGACATGACCCTGAACGTGGGCACACATACTGTACATCACTGTCTACGAGCATGTTCCTCAGCATTTTATGAATTAAATAAAAGAGGCTATATTTCACAATGCTGACCTTGCATCCTTTTTAAAAGCATCTCTCACTTTTATGGTCATATAATTTATGTAGCCTTTGACAGACTACTTAACTTTAATTTAAAGGATAAAAGGCAAATGTCAAAGTTGCACTTGACAGCAGAGCTAATGTTTGTCATCAGTTCCATAATCACCTTTAATGGAAGGCTATGCCAGAGGTTACCGGATATTTCTGTTTCTTTCAGAAGCCATTGTGAGATATTACACTAACCAAAATATGATAAACTATTAAACGCTTTATCCTCTCTTAAATTATACTGTAGAGATGGCTAAAGAATACTGTACTTTATAGTTGACATAACACATACCTACATGTAAGTTAGTCAGAGTTTTGATTTATAATTGCATTTTGCACACTGATACCACAAACACAATGTTTACAGATTCCACTTTGTAAAATAATAAACTGTAGAAACATTGATCTTTTCTTACTATTTAGAAAAAGAGTTGTGAGCAGGTTTGCAGTAGATATCTAGTTACTGGGTGGAGTACTAAAATAAGGTAACTGACCAATAAAGCCGCTGGAATTAGTGCTCTTAAAGCTTCTGAAAATCTTACCGTGTTTACATGATTTCGCAACTGCTAAGTGTCGATATATTGATGTTGTGTCCCTAGTCACAGGTATCTGAGCCAACATCATTAGGCTAATTGATGCTGATACTGAGCAATCAGCCAGCGCACCTGGTATGTATCAGCTGTTGCTCCTAACGCCTCTACCACCTGATGATGGTTTTAAAGGAAAACTACTGTAGGCTAGAAAAAGCAGCTGTGCCTTTGTTATAGTTTGCAGTAACTTACTTTATTTTGAATGTGCCAAGCACAACTGGTGTTTGGAAACATGGATGTTCACAAAGCTGGCTGTTGACAGAAGAAAAGCTCAGCTGTGGCCTTGTATTCTCAGCCAACTAGCTTGTTGACTGGCCTTTCATCAGTCGTGCTTCCATGGCTGCTCAGCTGAAAAAGAAATGAGCATTTTCCCAATGACCTCTCCCCATCTTTCACACGCACGCATACTCACACACTCACACTCCATACACCGCTTCTCTGACTGGAGTCTCTCTCCCTATCTCTCTCTCAGAGCATGACGAGTGTGCCAGCGGGCAAAATTTGTGTGATGAGAATGCCATCTGCACCAACACCATTCGAGGACACCTGTGTACCTGCAAGCCAGGCTACGTGGGCAATGGCACCATCTGCAAAGGTAAGTTCCTGCTTTTAAACAGCCCCAGATGCACAGACACACACACACAGGTACACACCCAGACCTTCCCCCACATCCTCTGATAGTGGCCCTTCCTCTGCTCCATAACATTATGGTCAGTCTGGTTCAGTCCTCCTTCATGTCACCTAACCAGGCAGCAGCTGCTGCAAAGATGATGAAAATTGATTCCGGACCAGTTTTAGCCTGTTTTTCTACAAGTGTGCCACCTCCCCCTTGCTACTTGCCCTGTTCCCTGTTGACCTGCAGCCACACCCAGATGCCTCGCCTGGTTGACCCTACAGTATCATACAGATGGAGGAAGGAAGCAGGGTAGGAATGACAAATTCTTTAGCGCCATTTGTGCATTTGTGTTTGGTATGCATATAATGGCTGAACAATATATATACAAAAATATATCTCTTTAATGAACCCCACATTCAACCGGCTGGATAGAGCTTTATTGTAACCTTAGTACTCTCCAGCCTAATAGCTAAAAGCAGTGGGTTGTTTGCTATTATCTTCAGAAAATGAAAACAGGGCCCATCAAAGATTAAATCAAAGTGGAAAAGTTCCATCATAAAATAAAATTAATAAATTCTGAAAGGGATACTCAGCATAGCACAGTAAGTATTAATGTTTTTATGTAATGTATCCTTTATTAAATCATATTTTAAGAAGTAATGTAGGTAACACTTCATGAATAAAATATTGCTGCATCGCCTGAATATCTAAAACATGTTTTACACTTCACTGGGACACGGTTTTAAAGATGTTCCAATTGTTTAAATGTTTCTGATCCTAATAATTCACTTAATCTTTTATTCTTAGTATAGACCGATTCATAGAATTTTGACTTTGTATGAAATGGTTGCCATATTTTTTTTTTATTTTACACATTAAAGGAGGTTTGTGTGATGTAAACTTTACCCTACAAACCGTACTTACTAAATTAAGAAATAATTGAATTGTTTTATTTTATTGTGCTTTTAAAGCCAATATCACAACACGTTATGTTTAGGATTGTAATACTGCCTACATCAAAGCACTGCATGTTAAAGTCCAGCTTTTAAAAGAGTGCACTGTCCAGTTTGTCTAAAAACAGGCTGCTGGCCATGTAAAGTGAGCTTCAACAGTTGCTATAACATCCTACATGAACTATGCAACCTAATGCTTGTTACTTGGTTTGAGGAGCTTGTCACAGTCAATACAGATGTCTTGCCAATACATGTTGGCTTTTGTCCAGAACTAAATATTTTCACTGGCTGATCAATTCAGAAATGTCAGCTTTAATAAACTCTCAGTTATGTTATTGGATTACAGCAGTCAGTGCTCTTCATTTTTTACAGCAAGTGTGACTTATTGCTGTTTTATTATACTAAAATGATTTTCCATTCTGGGGAAGTTGCACTGTGTTTAACAACTTCATTATCAAGGGGAAAAAAGAACAAACAAGCAAATGAAAAAAATTAAACTACATTTTTAGTGAGTAGATGTGAGATTAGATGCTGATAAAATGTTACTGAACCCAAACAGATACAGTATACTACAACAGATTCAGATCAGATTTAGTCTTTAAATACCTCATGTGGTGGCAATATTTTTGTACTGAGGAATGTTTTTTTTTGTTTTTTTGGTACTTTTTTACACGTTTCCTCTAAAAGGCAATACATTAACAAGAATAAGAAAAACACCAAGCACTCAGCGCACAGTTCAGCTGGTACTCTAATAGTAGAGGTTTTATATGCAGCCCCACTTATGTCTGGTGCTTAATTTGTAAATAATGATATCCCATGAGCTGACAAAAAGCCGTTTCATGTAATTTTCATAACTGCATGCTCATGTTTGGCTGTGTTTCAAGAGATGGAAGCACCAGTAAACTTAATTAAGCTTTGACTTTTCCGACTACTTAAACATGATCTCAGTAAACCTCCAGCAAAATATTACGCATCATGGGATATCAGTCAGTGTGAGGGAGCCAACATTACCAGATGAGACTGCAGGCTACAGAAAACTTCCATTCTGAGTCCACTGCAGCCTCTAAAAAGTCATTTTATTTCTCGTATGTTGTATTTTGATTTTTCTAAAAAACTGATGCATAATTTTAGTTCTTGTCTGGTACACTGATAACTGGCCAAGTGACTTAACAGATATTTGGTACATTTATCAACTACTTTAACAGAGGTAAAATCAAAACAAGGTTGATTTTGACCCTCCTGCCATGTTCCACCATGATTTCTCACTCATTTAGTCATGTTCTGTATCTGCACTGCTGCTCATTACCGTGACAACCAATAATGTTTTAATTAGAAAGACAGGACAGGGGAAAGCGTGTCAGTCATACCAATGATTAGCTATGGGAGGTGTTATTTGCTGATGTGGGTGGATCTATGTGTAAATGTGTAATAGTTTGAGAGTGAGAGCAAGAGGGGAAGGAGGTAGCGGTGGAGAATGACAGGCATAGGAAAAAGAATTAGGTGTGTCAAATTTCTCTCACCCTCCTACCCCTCTTTAACACAGCCATTAGGATGTGCGGCAGCTGGAAGGCAGGTCTAGAGGAGATCAATGCAATTTGCAGAGTGTCTTTCACACCGTTTCTCTCTCTGGATTGTCTCCAGGCTGATGCTACACAAAAACCCACATACACATGCAGATAAATAGGCAACAAGTGGCACTAGCTCCACATTTTTCACACTAGAAAGCATCATCAGTGTGCAGCTGATGGAATAGAGCGGCTAAAAGGGCAAATGTCTCCATCTATTTTTAAAATATGAATTATGGATTTGATTTAGAATGAAGGTTCTTAATGTGAATCAAAGACTCCACTTATGGTCTTGCTGGAATATGAGATGTGTGAGAAGTATGTGGGGACCTGAACCTTACATCAATGGTATCCAAACCAGTAATCCATCCATTTTCCATAACCATGGGCAAATATAGGCTTATACAACAGCCTCAAAACCTCTGGGTTGACTTTATTCAAGAGTTTGGCATCTGGTTGTGCGAACACACAGCAGGGTTTTGATTTATATTAAGTTCTTATTTAAATATTTAATATTAAAAGTTGATTTTCCAAGGTCTTTGTATAGCTCAAGGATTAAATAAAATATGATTGTAATAAAAATACAAAAAAAAAAGTTCTACATTGATTTGTAAATATGTAAGTACGGCATATGTTTTTGTGTCTGTGTTGAACACACAGATAAAACAATTCACATCTGCTGTAAATAGAAAATGAAACTGAAAACCTGGTTGCCTTCAGTAACTTCAAGCAAGTACTTCCTGTAACCGTGTATGACTCATGTACAACGTTCAGGATCAGTTCTCTTCCTTACAGACCTGCTTCAGCTCAGACATATTCTTAGGATGTCTGCGTTCCATTCCACAGCATGTCTATTGGGTTGAGGTCTGGGCTTTAGAGTCATCGTGCTGCTGCATTATTCCGCTTCTGCTGAGCTTCATCTGGTGTATAAAGGTCCTGACATGATTCTGTAAGGTAACCTGCGAAACTTGGCAACTTCATGAGGGCAAACAGAGCGCCTATGTTTGGACCAGAAGCAGCAAAGATGCCCCAAATCTTGATGTTTCTTGCACAATTTTTAATGATGTGTTGGCTGTATACAAGACCAATACATCGATGTATTAGTTTTTATATATATATATATATATATATATATATATATATATATATATATATATATATATATATATATATATATATATATATATATATATATATATATATATATAATTTTTACTGTACAGCATTCGTTTATTTTTTTTACTGTACAGCATTCGTTTATTATTATAATTTAGATTGAAATCCGACCATAATATAGGACAAATTATATTCATAGATTCATGTCATTTAAAAGGTGTCACTTACCTTCTCATGATAATTTAAATAGACAAGCTTGTCCATCATACTATAGCTACTGTTTGAGTTTATTCACTGATGAAATCTGTCAAAAGCAGGTAAGGAAATTCTATACTTTTTAATAATATCATTAAAACTTCCTACATCTTCCATCCTATTTTGGCCAATTAGTATTATGCGAGCAGGGAGTTAGAGGAATTGGCCTCTATTTTCCCCTCCCCGTGAGATCTCATTACGGTGTGATGGTGACAGTGTCGGCCAATCGACCTGTGCCTCTCGTCTCATTCCCCTCGTACATCATTGCAGCCCTCGCAGGAATAGGGGAATTAGTCTAAGTGTGACTGTACAGTCACTCCTCATCCTGCCCCTGCTAATGTTGATAGAGCAAAAACATGTGTTTAGCCAGTCCGAAGCGAGTCCTAAAGTACATGGACCTAAATCTGGTTTCTTACCCAACATTGTGTGATTGTGTGATGAAACACAATCCATGAAAGCAAACCACACTTCAGTTGGTTTGCAACTAAAGAGCTTTTTTATTTGCAGGGATACAATTTGACCTTTTGAAGTTGTTGTGACTCACAGGATGAAAAGGACAGTCACAGATGTAGCTGTGAGTCACTCCTTTTGCTGTTTTCGTTAGGGTTTGATAAAGATTAAAAAAAACTTTCCAAACTTTGTTCTTGGTTAGATACTGTATGTTTCTGTTCCATGTAATACTATCATCATTAGTCATTTACTTTGACACTTGTTTGGGTCTGGGTAGATATTGAGTGGCCATATTAGGAATTTTGCCTGAGAACAGCTGCTGAGGTTGATAATTTCCAAAACTAACTAACTGCAGCTCCATGTGTTCTTTGGAGGTGCAGTAATGGGAATAATAATTTGAATAATACTTTCATGCACTGCTAAATACTGAACTGTCACTGTCCATCGTGATGTGATCCTCAAAAGTGTGTTTGATGTGAGCTCATGTGGACACTTTTGAAGGCACTCAGGTGTGATTGTGAAGCTGTTTTTGAGATATTATAATTGCTGGTTTTCTTTTATTGTTATCATTTCTTTTATTAACCTTCTTTGACAGTGCTGTTATAGCTGAACATGGCACTCTCTCTACATACCACTGTTATCCAGAGAGTATAGAAAATACACCAGTCCCCCCTGGCATTGCAACATGACATTCATTCACAAGCATGACTACACATATTAGCAGCAAATGACTCTTGGTAGGCCCATGATATTGATTAAGTACTCATACTATGTCTTGTCCACACTGTGATACCCTATTCTCACCTGTAAGGATTTGATTTGTTGGATACCAGAGGATTACTATGAGGGCAAACCTATTAGATTTCCCCTGATAGGCTGCTGCAACGGATGTGAAATGTGGCCTCAACGCGGCTCTCGGTGGGGCAATTCCTCTACTCTCTGGCTGGGTCTTTGCCTCAGTGATCTCAGGGGAGCTCAGCAAGGCCAGACACATTTGTCACAATCAGTCAGTCTCCCACGTCTGCTCTCTCACAGACTGTGGTGATTGCACCTCACATCTTAGTTTTTATTACAGAAGAGTAATTATGGCTAATATTGTTGCAACAGCAGTACCATGATCCTTCTGTGACCAATAACAACACAATAGATTTGCCTGCCGCTTACATTACACGAGCAGACACTAGATGTGGAAGTGCAGCTGCTGTAGAGGATCGCAATGTTCAAACTCAGTGCAGTTTGGATTTACAGCAATAAAACTAAATACAAGTACAGTTTAAGATTGAGTTTAAAATGACTGTATCCCAATCTAACATTTGGCATCATCAAGCTAGAAAAAATCCAGCTGGTTTGTGCACTTGATAATCACAAATATAGGTTTGATTTTAACGCCATACGTATTTGCCAAGTAGCCAAGTAGCCTGCTCCTATAAGGCCTGCATCTACCTACCCCTACCTGCCTGCTGTGACTGGGATGATTGCAGGGGCACATAAAGAAAGGTTTCCATCTCAAGAGCTCATTTTACTGCTATTGATTGTCTGGGCTGACTGGAAGTGAGAAGAAATGAGGAGCTGAGTCTCCCTCTACCTCTACCCTGCCTCACTCTTTCTTACTCCCCTTCTTCGCCCCACACCCCAACATCCCTCCTTTTGTATTGCAATTCTCATGGGGCGAAAAAAGGCTAAGGCACCATTATGTCATCTCCCTCAGAGGACAATAAATGGCCCACAATAGTTCAATCGGAGCGCAGCATAAGATTATAGATCAGCATTGTTCCCGCTGCCAGCCTAATGATCAGCAGCCTATTGCAGAGCCTTTGTCAGTACCAGAATGAGTAAGCTAATCTTGTTAATGGTCCGCTTCATTTCCTAGGACTGGTTTGTATAGACAAAGGGGTTTTAAATAGAGAGGATTTGAGTCTAAACAGCAGTACAGAGGACAAAGGCATTGACTTGTGCTTTCACATCTTTCAATCTGAGCTAATCACAGAGGAACCATGTTGCAACCAGCTAACAGTGAACAGTGAAACCCAATCTAATGTATTCTGAGACATAGAGGGAGGGGATGTTTGCTGCAGGGAGGGCTTTCATTTCCCCTACGAGTCTGAAGCATTTAATTTACTGTTTACATAATTATTGCTCCCCTTCATCCCATTTTTGATAGGAACAACACATTTAGCGGTTTCTCTGCTGTGCAATTCTGTGCTAGAGGGCACAGTGTTTTACAACATTTAATTGGGTGAAAACCACAGTATCTAAAGCTATGATTAATTGCAAATGTAGAAAGAATGTAGCAAGGAAAAAAAACTCGCTACTTCTTTTTGAAGCTTAGTAGCAATTATCATTTCAGGCAATTATTTTTAGGCTGTGCCCTGCTGTTAGATGTAACTGCTGTGCAACAAAAAGAAAATTCCTCTGTTGTGTTCAGCTCCATCAGATTCACTCTTGTAATGTAACTTAATGCACCAGGCAAAATCTAGCATGCTGTCCCCATTCTATCTTCTCTGTGGTGTTTTTGTCTTCGATCAGTCTTAAGTATTAAGTATTAAATATGAGAACACAATAATCTTTCTTTAACATCCTTGTCAGTGATACAGTTTGGTACAAAGAGGATGGCAAACTCAATAAAAACTACAATAATAGTATTATCTATCTAATAATAGTACAATATTTCTAGTATTTGCTACAACATTGCTTATTCTTATTAATAGTACTTAATATTATTATTTATTGTTAGTGCTGCTAAAAGCTGTAGACATGAGACATGTAATGAAGTAACTGAGTCAATTATAAGCGCACGACAGTTTGCCTGATTGAGATTTTAAATACTAAATACACAAGTTAACTTGAGACTTAAAAACACAAACATTCAAATTTCAAGATTGGACCTTGTAATTGGTAGAAAATTAATATCTCAGGTAGGAACATACATGTTTTGCATAGCAGAATTTTGATTGACCCTGTTTATCTGACCTTCTTTATAACTTGTAAGTGATGTGTGTCCTGATCTGCAATAATCATTTACTTATCACTTCTGATCTTAGTATATATAAAGTGGCTTTAAAACACATTTTTCTAAAACTGTGCTGCATGTGTTGACATTCAACCTGCAAGAGTTCACGTGCATCTTGGCTGCTTCTGAAGAGGTGACATTAGACTGTGATTTGAGGTCTACTCATGTGCTGCTATTACTGTTAGATTTCTGAGTCTTGGGGGAGTGCGTGTAAAGACATCATAGGTTCTGGACCAGGTGTATTCAGTCAATTAGAAGCTGGAAGATATCAATTTACTTTACTCCAGCCTCTTCTGAGATGGTATCTTCCCATTGAATGCACACACCTGACTTAGGCAATCAGAGTATTGTAGGGTTAACTGGAAAACAAGCAGAACAGTGGTACTTGAAGAGACTAGTATTTAGATTTCTTGATTCTTTAGATACATCTTATCAGTGTTTTTCCGGTTTTAGTGCAATTTTTATGCATCAGTGCCGGCAATAGCCTTAGCCGGAGGCATTGTTTCCAAGTTGTCAGTCCTTCTTATTATTGTAAAATGCGATAGCTCAGGAATGCCTCAAGGGTTCTCTCAATGAAGTTCTTCAAACTTAGCACTAACTTTTGTGATTAACTAGAATTTGGGCGTGACTTCTGTAATGTCTGTCCATTCTTATGAAATCCTTAGGAAAATTTCTCATTGAAATTTAGCACAGGACTTAAGGATAAACAGACTACTACTGTGACCTCACATCTGTCCTATCCACCCATCAAATTCTTATGGATGTGATTTTTGGACGGCAGTCAGTTTGGACCCACATCCGTTTTATTATTGTGTATTTAATATCACACGCAATGCCTTGAATAATTGTCTTCAAATTTGAAACAGGATCTACTTGGACTCAAGGATAAACTCCTTGGGCTTTGGTGGTCAGAGGTCAGGGGAGACCCTAACCCTGTGACATCGGTATGATGTTTGTCCTTTTATTCTTGTAGACGCGACTTTTTGAGACTTGAACATCAGAGGTCAAAGTTGTTGTGACTTCACATCCATCAATATTTGTGAGGGCAATGTCGCAGGAATAACTTCCACAACTTAAACATCCACTTAGACTTAAGGATGAGTTGCTAAGGGATTGGTGGCCAGGTGTCAAAGGTCAAGGACGCTTGTACTTTACACTTTTTAATTCTTGAGGATGTGATATCAAAGGGAGGCCATTTCAAATCTGGCACAAGCATTCACCAGGACTGGAGGATGAACTCATTACACTTTGTTGGTCAAAATCAAATTCACTGTGAACTCACATACACACATTCTTGTTGCAGCTAAATCTCAGAAATATCTGGAGGGAATTTAATTACATCTGGCACAAATGTCCAATTGGACTCATTGATGACATGCACGTAAACTGAAACTTAACTGGTTCACGGAGGCAAACAACTGCAATGCGGTAATTCTAATTCTTTTTGTCTCTGCCTCGCTGTATCCTCTCCTGGTTTTTCTCAAATGTGAGACAGAAGAAGGCATGAGGGGTGAATTGGCAATAAAGTAGACCACTCACTGTCAGAATGGGAATAGTAGCAAAACAACACATACAGCGTACACCAGAAAAGCATGAATGCAGCATTTGTGAAATCACATGTTAGAGGTTTTCCTTCATGGGTTGTTATTTGAAAGAAATCTACTGATCTGAGGCAGAGAAAAGTTTCTGTTTTTCCTTTTCATTCACTTCAGCAGCATGGCTAAACGCCTGAATTTAGAGACCATTAGACAAACTGCCTATTAAACCACTTTCATGTTTGTTTTAACACTAAGCCTATGATAGTTGTCACATGGGATCACATTATCTAAAATGGGATTTTCTGCAGAGTTAGAGGAGGATTTGATAAATGCAAAGTGCAGGATTTAGAAAATGCCCCCAAAAAAGAGTTAATTAAAAAACTCAAATGGCAGCTGGCACTACTGGTTTGATGTTGTAAGTTTTTTTTTTTTTTTTCCTTTTCTCTCTGTACAAGTAAACATGTAAGTAGCGAACTGAAATACTGTTTAATATGTGTGTTGATTATGATAGTATTTAATTGTGTGTGTATGCACATAGCGTGGGTGGTAAAAGAACGTAGCGATTTTTTTGAAGACTTCCTCCAAAGATGGCGAGCCACTGTATGAGGGTCCGTTGTGATGGACACTGATGTTGAGTGCATTTTATTTTCCTTGGATAAACTGCAAAATGCAACAAACCTGCTTTAACAGCACGATAAATGTTGCACGTGCTGCGAGGAGAGTGAGGAACTTTCAGATTAAGGAGGTTTCCGTTAAGGTGTTCCCTGCCTTTGGGAGACAGGGTCATGTGATATTCCTTTCAGCCTTTGTTTTTGGCCCTGAGAATAAATTTAGGCGTAAAATTAATTAAACTCATCTGCAAACTTAAACTTAACATAAACTTAATTTTGCAAATAATATGTAAGAATGTACTGTAAAAGTGAAAAATGTGATTTACTTTTACTTGCTTTAATAGGACACAGGATATGTGTGTAGATGATTAATATTGCATTAGTTTATCTGATGATAGTGCTGTGCTTATCATCTCATATTAGCTTAATTTCTCTAGATGCCTTCTCCCTTGTCCAATCAACTGAAAAGTCAAAGACAACTAATTTTGCTCTGAACCAAATGTGTTACCCTCATCATTCTTTGATTTATACAGAATTTAATTTGCAACCTGCACTAATAGCATGAAGAAATTTGGATGGTACATCACCGTAGTGTACAAAGAAACTTTTTTCAAACACAGATGGGGATTGACTGGGATTTAAGAGCAGAAAGCCCATAGGCTCCAGGCTCCAAAACCCTTTAGTAGAAAATCTGTGGGCCCTGACTGATTCATGGCATGCTGCAGGCTGCAGACGCACGCACGCACACACACACAGACTCACACACACACACATATAAAAAATGGTTGGACAAGTAGAGGAAATACTTGACTAGGAAAATGCCCTAGTATTTTTAAAGTGGCAGCATTAAAACTTAACACTTCAAACTTGGGTTTGTCTCAGGTATCAAAAATGAGAGCCTAACTTGCACTCAACTGCTTTGAAGTCTGACTTACATCAGACTTGACTGTATAAAGACTTGGCTGGAGAAAAAACATTCAAGTCCCAAACGCATGACATGCAATTAGCGTCAAAAAATGTACTTGTTCTCTTTCTGCTTCAGTCAAACTAGAACACATAGAGGTGACACACATATTGAGTGAATGCCACTCATAGTTAGAGTGACTTAAACATGCAGTAAAAGTAAAATATTTCTCTGCCTCTATTTCAGTGTCAATATATTTTTAATGATTAATGGAGCTTGATCCCATCTGATTCTGATGTATATAATATGGTGACGTTCTTATATTTACGTCACAAAAGTAGTTCCAATTTTATTCAATTTTCTCTTGTTTTCTTGCATTTTGACCAAAATGTTAAAAAGGGTTCAGCTAAAATATAAAATGCATATGGCCAGTAACTATAATTAAGTTTCTTACTTATTGCAACAATTTTATTGCTTTCAGCTAATTAAACATTTAAGTCATCCAAATATAATATACAAATGGACACAGAGACAGAAATATAGTATGGCTCATATATGATTTTATAATTTGGTCAAATAAATTATTGACCTTTTGTTGTTGCTATAATGATGTTGTCTGAGTTGCTGTCACACTCTGGATATGTCTTTTTTTATTATTTCTGCTTTCACATCAATACAAACACTCAAACAAAGGGCCAGGGAGAAAACTGGGCAGTATCTCATCAGTAAGGATGATGGGATCTGCTGTGTGATAGATTCACAATATTTGTGTGTGCGGTGTTACAAGGTATCCAGGAATCTGGTATCCAGGTTTCTTCAGCTAATTAGTGCAATGTTTCTGCCAAGCAGGAAATTTGGAGGGACACGCACACACACACACACACACACACACACACACACACACACACACACACACACACACACAAACACACAAACACACAAACGCACACACACAGCAAGAGTCATTAATTTACCACCAAGGAAGCAGACGGAAATAGGAAGAGACAGAAACTGGTCCAACAACAACAAAAAAAGGAATCCAAATTATTCTTATTCATATGGTGGTATAGTAGGAATCACAGTGATAAATAAATATTTCTGTGATTCTTCAGATGTCACTTACAGACACTGTACCACAGATGCACTGCATTCCCATGAGAAAATAGGAATTTACAAGCGCACAAAGTGCAAGTATACCAACATATAAAAAAGCAAACAGTTGCTCCAGCTTTGCAGGTTATAGAACATAGACCATGTTCTCTATCCTAATTGGCAAATTACCAAAACCCAGCAGTGAAAAGTATCTTAGTACATTTAACCCAGTAGTGTTCTTACAATTTTATTATTTGATGTTTATTTTACTATTTTAATAGTAAAATTATACTATCTCAGTTATGAAAACATATATATTCAGAGTTGG
Organism: Channa argus; assembly: GCF_033026475.1. Lineage (NCBI taxonomy): Eukaryota > Metazoa > Chordata > Actinopteri > Anabantiformes > Channidae > Channa > Channa argus. The sequence goes on from NC_090198.1 coordinate 13,391,416, forward strand.
TAGATAATAAGTACATTTACTCAAGTAATATACTTAATTTACTACTCCCATTTCAGGATACTTATCCTCCCCTAGAGTTTAGAGAAAATATTAAGCTTTTACTCCACTACATTTATTTAATAGCTGTTTTACTAGTTACATTTTGCAGATAAAGATTCAAAATGTTATTAAATTGAATTAACTAATAAATTATTATTTTTTATTAGGGATTATTCAGACTTCTTCAGCTGTACCTATCTTTTTTTCAACACTAATTCGCTAGGTAACAGTGACACTTATTTTCATATAGTTACAAAAACTTTTTTTCCACCTTTGAGAGTCTGTTGAGTAAATCTGGACTACACTTGTACATTCATATTATCAACATATCAAATTCAGTATTCTTACTTTCTTAGTGGAGTACTTGTACATTTTTACTTTAAGTACATTTTAAAGCATGCACATTTGTAATTCAATGTAAATTAAGAATTTAAAGTGATACTTTTGTAGTGGAGTTTTTAGAATGTTTTAGGCAAAAATCAGCAATAATCAAGTGATACACGCTGCTGGCAGCTTCGACCTGCATGAGACACACACAAACACACACATACGTTCATACATATCTATTTCCACTTGACACCGCATCTCATCTGCAGCCTCTTTTAACCGATATTTCTCAGCTGTCATTCCCTTCAACTTTCCTGTCTCCTTATTTTATCTTAGCATGCATCTCTTTCTCACCTCCTACCCCCCTGTCTACTGTGTGCTGTCTCTCAGGACAGTGACAAATGTAGTACCACGTCAAAAAAATGCAAAGGGTTGTTTTGCTCGCTATTTATGCTGAGAAGGTTTTTAGAAAGTGAATTAAAGGAGAAACAAAAATAGATTTTATCTTATTCCTATCAAATATGAGTTTATGAGTAGGTCACAGATTAAGATTTCATTACCAGTTTGTGTGTGTTTGAGTGTGTTTGTTTGTATAAATATATATATGTGTGTTAGAATAGATTTTGTTAGAGGTTGTAAAATCCATGGATTAACTATGCTATTATTTTATGTGAGGTTTGTTCATTACAAATAAAAACAAAATGTGTACAAAAAAAGGAATACAAATAATTGTTTTTTTTTTAATTCTATTTAGATTCTAATACATAATCAATGATTTATTTTCTTAACTTTCTATTAGTCAAGTCTGCACAAGAAGGGAGATGTACTATATCCTATCTTAAGTCTTGTTTGTGTGGATTCACTCTTTTCATTATATGCGTGTTGTAGAACAGTGTTAAGACAAAATATTTTTTCCCTTGTGGCTAGAAGTGACAAACTTGAATGTGGAGAAAAGCAAGTAACATCTTTCCGACACAATCTTTCTTAAAAAAAAAATCAAATTCACATCTTGACTGGTGTGATACATATCTCTCCTCCAGATTCTAGCGGCATGGGTCATGAGTAATACCACCACTAGATCTCGCCTCTCAGCAGTAAGCTTCATCTTATCAGTGAAACAGCAGAGGCTGAAGGAAACAGTGGTGTCAGCTGCCTACCTGTGTGTGTGTGTGTGTGTGTGTGTGTGTGTGTGTGTGTGTGTGTGTGTGTGTGTGTGTGTGTGTGTGTGTGTGTTTGTGTGTGTGTGTCAGTAATGGATTCAGATAGAGGGAGTCGTTCCTCATGTACCGCCCTCTGTTATGAAAGCTCCTCACATTCAGCTGCCAAGGGCGTCCCTGCTCCTCCCCCCCTTCTGCTCTGACAGGAGCATGCAGTTCTTCCACAGATGAAATTAAATAAAATTATCCAGACATTGCTTGAACAGCCATTTAATGTTTGCCACACACTGATTTGGTGAAAATAAAAAAAAAACTGCCAATAACTTGTTTTACTTATTTCATATAGTTGTTATGAATAAATATATAATACGCACAAAGAAAACAGTTTTGGGTTGAGAGTTATTGTGTTTTTATTTATTTTATTTTTTTTTGAAATACAAACAGCACCTAAACTTAATTTTTTACCAAATAGGCAAGTCATGTGCAGCCAACACTTAAACTAAACATGTCAGTGTTTGTGGATTTGGCATCCCAGTCACAAAATTTCCGTTTTTTTTATTTTTTTTATTTCTGTGCCTTTGAAAAGGGTTTTTTATGTTTTCCTTGCATGCATGAACTTGTATATGCACCATTGTGTGTGTGTGTGTGTGTGTGTGTGTGTGTGTGTGTGTGTGTGTGTGTGTGTATAGGTGGATTAGACAGTATTGATTTCAGTTTATATTTAAAGTGTAGTTCAGGTGTTTTCATATGCTTTTTCTTTTGCATGCCCTCTTTAATAGTGTTTTCTCGGTTAGTAGTTAATCTGTCACTTCCACCACTTAAACCAGGTCTAAGTTCATAACGGGTCTTAAATATAGTAAATCTGAGCACGTACACATGCAAATCAAAGCAGGAGACCAAGATAAAGCACTAGCAAATCTTTTAGCGCAGCTGCTTACTTGTGGATATTTCTAAAACTGTGACTTTGGATTAGGATTATAGAACATGCTTTTAAGAGATCAGTCTAACTCTCAAGACAGCAATCTTCCGATTTTAAAGTGGCATTAAGCAGGGCTGTGTGGTAACAGATAACCCTGAACATCAGAAAATGTAATCATAGCCCGTGCTGCTGCCAAAAATGTAATGGCTAGAGAAAAACATGCAGAATGCTTTTAAAGTGAAAGCAAGAATCTCAGAGGACCATTTAAACATTGACAGCGGTTTTACGTTCAGAAAATGTGGCACCGAAAAAAATATGGTTGCTTTGATTTTGCCTGTCTAACAACAGGTTAATGACAAGACACTGTCAGTTCAGTCTTCTGCTGCCATCTGGTTATGGATGCAGCATTTCAACTGGCCTGCCTATATACCTATATGTTAAGACTTCCCTTTAAGTGGTATTTTTCTTTTTTCCCTTTGTATCACATATTTATTATTTTATAGTCCCAGTACATCTTTCTCTCTTATCCTTTATTATTACATAGATCTAGAAAGAGGCTAACTAAACTTCACTTACTCCCATGTCATGATAAATTGTCAATAATCCTTCTTACAGTTTCAAATGAAATACACAGTTAACTTCATGTGTATCCCAGCAATATTATTTCAATAGCTTATGATAAAGAAGTTACTGTATAAAATGTCGCCAAACTTATTCCTCTTTCCTTGCAGTTAGAAATATGTGGAGGTGTGCTCCAGAGCGAGAAATCTCCAAGAGCACCTGCTGGAATTAATCGTTATGTCAGCGGTATTGATCAACCCTCTGTATCCTTTCAACCCTCTGTAGATACATTGTGGCAATAAAAATCTTCCTTAATGCGTCTTTAATCCATGCCAACAGTCTGGCCCAAGTGCTTATTGTCTTGTAAGTGCAGTCATTATCTGTGATGTTCAGCAAATGCTGAACAGAGAGTACAGCCAAGGGTGAACTGCCTCTACTCCGATGAATAACAAAGTGAGGCATATGTATGAGTAAATGTGTTGCTGGTAATTCTTTCTTTGCTGAGTTTCTGGCTTGCTCAGCTTTTCCTCACAGGCTGACAGTGGGCAGTGGATCTTTAACTCTGCATTTGTAGTGCTGTTGCACATTCATTACCAGGGAAGCTCTGCAGACATAATATGCTGCAGAATAGGGAGAGAAATTGGAGGCCTCCTCCCTTCTCAGAAAGAAGGGGGTTTAGAGCCTATTGTCTAGATACCACTCTGTGTTCAGAAGCATGCTGTGATGTTATTGTTCATCCTCTCTCTCCTCCTGATAACAGGATCTGTTGGATGACTTTTGCTTAGATTTAAAGCTGCATTAATTGATTAGGGTCATCTTCAATGCTGAGGCACATGTTTGTTTGGCTTTACATGGTGGCCCAACGCTTTACCAAGGCACCTAATGTTGTTTTTATTTTTTTATTTATGGCTTGTCTGTAAGTACACCTCTTCTTTAAAATGACAAGTGAGACATCTAAAAATGCTGCAAGAAATAAACCATAACTGGCCTGAATTCCTGGGAGTTTAAATCTTCAAATGTGCCATAAAAACAAAACAACAAGCTGCAGGAGACCAAGATCTAGCATATGGAGTAGAGATAAATAGATATAAAAATAGGATATTCTCTCTGGGTTTGCCAGTGAACTAGCCCTAGATTGTCCCGCTCTTTGTTGGAGCAAATATTAAAATTGCATCTTTAAGCTGCTGCGATTTGAACTTTCTGTTAGAAATGAGATGGGGAGGAGCATAAGGATTCTTAACACAGCACATTACTAACCTGTGTAGGACAAAGGGTGCTAATTATTAGCACAGTTATATTATGCCATAGACTTACAAAGTGTTTTTTCTCTCTTTTCTTAAATTATTGAAATATCCATTGTCTCGCTTTTTCATAATCCACTGTAAAATTGTTGGAGATGAATACTTGCACGAGCAACAACCATGAATGTGGCAGTTAGCTATGGCACAGGGGTGGAGTGATTCCATTCTCACCACCCACTGGAAAGCAATCTAGGCCTGTAATGGGAAACTCAAATAGTAAATCTGTGGATATAAGCATGTTTCCAGAAGTCACGAGTCAGCAACAGGCTCAGTTAAGCAGTGAGATAGTGTAGCTGGAGGTCACCGCAGCCACAATGAAGAGGGTCAGTCTCCTACTTACACTCAGCATAGGCTATTTGTGACTGTAGCGGTGGTCCTGGTAATGTAATGGGGGTTGGGGTGGAAGGAGTAGACTGCAGAAATGTCGTGAATAAATGTTGCTGCCAGGCACACAGGGCTGAGAGGAAGAGGTAGATGGTGAACAATCATGATGATGATGATTGTTATTATTTGTTGTTAATATTATAAACCTGGGCTTTAATGGAGTCCTATATTATGCTAATTGTCTAAATGTGTGCCATCCAGTTGGAAATTGGTGGCCTGTCTTTGCATAAGAACATGTTTGCCAGTGACTGTGATTGAAAAATGAGGGTGTTAAAAACATACACCACACCTACCCCCAGTGAAGCCTCGTCATCTTTGGAAGTCATTAGTTCGACAGGCAGGCGGCATGAAGCTGATGATGGTGAAATGATAATTACAGCTGGAGTTAGATTCAGCTACTATAAGTGTAATTAATTTTTAAGTGTGAGGTTTATTAGTACAGACGCAATCGAGCTCTTAATGAGGGCCTGATAGAACCTCTTAAATAGTGGAACCAGTCAAATTAATAGCTCTAATAGCTTCTGGCATGGGACTCTGCTTTTATTTATTGCACTTATGCAATACTTTGAATATTTAGCACTTTTTTCCCTCCAATACACTAAGGTGATAATTTACTTGGATAAACTGTGTTTCTTTGGATTCATAAACCAAAGCGAGACAATTCCTAACACGTACATTACACACACCCTATGTATGTGGCTAGAAATTGATATTTCCTCTTTCAAATTGTGTCATTAATTAAGCTTAGAAATGCTACGTAATTTCTCTTAAATGTCCTTGCTCAATTAAGCCTGCCCTCATTTTGGTTGAATCCTCCTTGCTTTAAGCACTGACTAGCTACTATACTAACTATGCACTCACTTTGCCTTTAGTTTTGTGAAGTACTTTCTCTGCCAGCTTCTCTCTCCAACCTGCCCGTTCTCCTTTGTGTGTTTGCCTCTGCCATGTTGATGCGTGGCGCCTTGGGCACTCACTGAATAAATCAATCATTTGAACTGCAAGCCTGCTCCCAGCAAAACTCAGTGGGACAGTTGAATATGCACCATATGCATATGCACACACACAGAAATGTCACCTTGTGAAAGATGCAGGTAGTCCTGAAGGTGATCATTAACACTGTGCATAATCTAACCAAATGTAATCTAAATGAGACTGGCAGTGGAGCAATTATGACCTGTCAAATTCTGACCTTAGCTCAAAATAATATTCTCCATTAGGTCAGGTGACCTGTAGTAGTGAGTTCTGTTTGGACCAGACATTTACTGTGTAGAGGAGGTTGGTGTGGGTGCTTGACTGACTTTGACGATTGAGAGTAACCAGATGTTGATTTGAATAATTTCAGTTGATAAACGGTTTGCAAGTTATTCGTAGAACAGTTTCATCATTGTGAAAAAAAACTGTCACCAAAAAAAAAATCAGTGTTATTCAAACCTCGGTGTTTGTGTTTCTGTGTGGCTTCGTGGCTCTGTTACCAGCGGCATTAGGCACTTACTAAAATGTGAGTCACTAAATTCATGCATGCTAGGATTTGTCACGTTTCTTTAGAGTATGGCACAGGAGTAACTTGAGTGATAGAGCAGGCTAACCTTGACACAGAACCTCAGATATAGTCCTGATGTGCATGCTTAGCTCCCTGCATGGCTGCTCCAACACATATACTCAGTGTGTAAATGTAGGTGTGTGGGCGAATGTGGTGCTTTGTCAAATAAAAAATAAAGTAATATACGCAACCAGTTCTCTCACCTTGAACTCAAAACTGAATATCCATAATAAAATTGCATCCGTGTGTAAACTGGTACAACCAAGCTTTTTAGGAAAAAAACCCAATAAGAACAGAAATAATATTTAGTTTGGTTTTGCAGTAGTACCATAAGGTGATTGACATTTCATAACTGTTCTTTTTTCTTAGTTTTCTGTAGACCGAACAAAACCTTGAGTCTCAGTTTTCTACTGCTGCTCAGTTTCTACTCAGTTTCTCAATTAACATGTTTCCAGTACAGCCATTTTTTTCACTTGCACTTCTGAGACAACTCTGCTTTAACATAGATATAATGTGAATTTGATTTTTGGGGCATTAAATGGGAGCATAAACAAGCTGTAATCACAACTTTAACATATGTGATAATCACATTAATATCAGAAAGGTTAGCAACCCTCTCATTTTATTTGGGCTCGGAACCGGCACCAAGGTGGCCCTTGGTTGCTGTGCAGGGCCACACCTGGTGGGATGGGATTCAAGCCCACGGCCTTCTGCATCCCGACCCAATGCTCTACAACTACGCCACCAGGCCCCCCCTACTGGTTAGGTAGAAAGTAACTTTGTTAATAAGTCATTTTTGATTTGGTCTCTAACTGCTAAATGCTCCACAGAGCAGGATGGGTTAGTAAGGAAAAACAATGACAATACCTTACATTGGCAATAATTTCTTCCAAAATGAATTATGGGTCAAATCCTTTTCACATCACCTGGTAGAAGAGAGAGTGTAGATCTGGTGGTTCTGTGTCAAATGCAGCAGACAGGTCTAGAAGTAAGAGACTGAGGAGCACCATCGAGAAGATGACCATGAATGGTCTTCTTTGTGATGAGAGAAGCACCTGATTAGTGGGGGTTGTTCTGTGAAAAATGAGCAGGCAGTCAGTAAAGCAACAGCATGTGTGTACTTTAGGCTTTGATGGGTAAAGGTCCAGTGTTTATTTACTTAGTAGGAGGGAGGGAGACAGTGGCACTTGATCCTTTGATTTGAAAACCCTGTTATTTGTGCATGTTTTAAAAAACAGGAACACCATTACAAATGTTCCTCTGAGGCCTTTTTACCCATTTTGACATTTTACCTCCATCACTTGAAAGACAAATTCTCCATCAGACACTTTCAATAAACCAAAATGTGAGGAGGACAGGTTACAGTTCTAAGCTGTGATGTTAGTAATAAAACAGCTGCAAACGTTCCTCTTTAGACGCACAATATGGCCTTTTCAATGCATATGATAATATTTTGTCAGATTGTTCTGAGGCACTCCACATCTTAGATACACACACACACACACACACACACACACACACACACACACACACGCAAAAACATAAAAACCCCATTAATAAACCCATGTGAAAGAAAGGTGTCCATGTTCTCTTGCAAGACTGTTAACACTTCTGTTAAAAATAATCTGGGGAACCACTTTGCACCTTTTAATACCTTCACAAATCCTTAAACTGCAGGAACTTTTTGTGCTGCTGCTGTTATATTTAGTACAAGAACACTGAGCTACTACATTTCTGTTTCTAGCTTTCTGTGAAGAGGGATGCCGAAGTGGAGGAACCTGTGTATCTCCAAACACATGTGTCTGTCCTTCAGGATTTACAGGACGTCACTGTGAGACAGGTAAGAACTCTCTCTCTCATGCACACATACACACATGTCCAACCTCCATCTCTGAAATCCTGTGTTTAAATTGGACTCTGCAGAGATGGAGGATCCCAGGAGAGTCATAGAAAAGGACAGCTAATTCTTCTTTGCTCTCATTCTCCACCGTTCTTCTCTCCTTCCTCTTATTTCTTTGTCTATTTTCCTTTTTCTCCTCATTCCTTTCTTTTTCTTTACTTTCTATCCTATCTTCTTTTTTCTTTCAGTGGTTTTTCACTCCAGCTTCTTATTTTTCTTTTCTCCTATTGCTCGCATTTCTTCCTCCTCTTTTTCGCACTTTTTCTCTTATCTATTTTTCTCATCATTCCTTTTTTCCTTGTCTTCCTCCCCCCTCCACTTTCTTTTTTTCCGCTTTGTCCTCTCTTCCTCTGCTCCTCCTCTTTTCCTCCCTGTGTCCTTTAACTTTCTCTCCCTCTCTTTCCACGGTTTGTTTCCTCTCCTCCTACATTTCCTTCTCTATCTTCCTCTCAAATTCATACCTTTCCAAATGCTCTTGTCTATTTCAAGACATCCTTCTTTTCTTTTATGTTGACTCTCCTCCTTCCTTTAATTATTCTTATTTTCCCCTTTATATTTTTCCATTTTCTTACTTAACTTTTCTTTCCCCTCTCTTCTCATTCCTCCACTGTCTCTCATTCCTCTCCTCTCTTATTAAACTTTCTGTCTCTGCAGTCTCATTTTAGAGAAGTAATGAACCAACTCCCACATAACACATTCACAAGTCAGTTATCCATAGCATGTTGCCATGGTTTCCCATTTGATACCAGGTTTACACAGCAAGTACATGGCCACAATATTAGTAACATTAATTACTCTACATATAGATGCGTCCTCTTAGATATTAGGTGCTGCTGTCAGTCCCAGGACACATGTTAACATGTAAAGGAGGACGATCGCTTGAGAAGCTGCAGTCGTCCTGCAATTCTTGCCTGCAACTTTCTGCAGAAACCTTCAGTCACCAAAAAGCAGAGGAGGTGTGAAAGTTACACTAAACAATATTTTTGTGATTTATTTGTCTGTAATTTAACATACGAACTAAAAACACTGCATCCCAATTCCCTCTTCAAGATTAAACATTGTGTTTGACAAGGAAAACAGTGATTAAAGTGTTTAAACAGCACATGTTATGTAAGAAGAAAGACAAATTAGTATGGTAAAATTAATCACAATTTCAACATATTATTTAATTTCTGTCACATTCCCCACTGCTGGCATTTCTTATTGCTGTAAGGACATGGTCTTTTATGAAATTTGAATTTTTATACATAGACTTGATTTGAGTTTCTCACACATTTGGTCCTAAATTCTGCTAAAGTTAATTTAAGTTACTGGATTGGAAATGACCTGTGCTCCCTCTGATCTTTATGAGAAATTTCAGAAGTGTGTGTTTGTGTGTGTGTGTGTGTGAATGTTTGCCTAACAAAGAGGACATGAATTTCTTTACCTTTATCTGAATTAAATTATTTATATTGCATGTTTATTACATGGAAATTATGCATTTACATCCCTCAAATTCTAGGAAATACACAAAAATGTTTATGATAAAATTGTTGAATTAAAATTAAATAGATAAAAAAATAGATAAAAATAGATAAAATTGTTCTTGATTTCTTACACAACATTGTTTCCTTCGGTGTAAAGAAAATAACTATAAAACTAATGCAGAAATACTCTTAGGTGTGAGCATTTAAACCATAAAAAGGTAATCAATGGCAATCACATGTAACACATTTTAGGAAAGCTGGCAATCAACCAAGGACTAATTAACCTCTGAACAATATCAAATATTCATCAATTAATTAACATGGCAACAAGTCTTTAGTGCTGTTCTCTGAAAATGAAATTTTATATCCAAACATAACATTTTCCTGGTGCAATTTGGCACGGAGTTTTCACTCATGCCCGTAAATTGAATTTTGATGACTAACAGAATGCAGATTGGCTTGAAAAATAATTACATTGCATCTGCGAAATGATTCAGTTGCTTGTCTTTTAACCACTTCACTGAGGATGAGAGGTGGCAAAGATTATGCAAATTGGGAAGAAAAGTGTTCAAAAAAGAGCAGACAAGGTGCAGAAGGTAGCCCTGCCACTTCAACTAAAAGCAAAATATGGACTTATACATCACCCCTGGAAAAAATGAATTTCCCCTTGGGATTTATAAAGTATCTATCTATCTATCTATCTATCTATCTATCTATCTATCTATCTATCTATCTGTCTGTCTGTCTGTCTGTCTGTCTGTCTCTCTGTCTATCTCTCTGTCTATCTGTCTATCTGTTAATGAGACTCCTACTTATGGCCCTTTGGCTGCTGCCTAGGGCTGCTACAGATGTGATGATCTCACTCTGTCAAAATCTGTGTCTTTTTAATGCTGTCAAACTGTTCCCCGCATGTATATCTTATTCAGACAGAATACAGAGGAAAAGGATCTGATTTCTTCTCACTGTACCCTCAAGTTTGACAAATGAGGAGCATACTGAATAAAGATATAAACAATGTTATGAAGAGTGACTTATGATTGACTTTGAAAAGTAAGACTGCTTCACATTATTTTCTGTGTCGTTAATGTATTTTAAAATGAGAAAATAGGAATTTTCCCCATTAATCAATGTGAAATAACAAAAAAATGTTTTTTTTTTAATATCTGCAAATGAAATAAAATTCAAAAACTGAAATTGCTGTAGCAAAATAATTTTGATTGGTTGTCGTAGCACTCCAAATTGTTTTCAGATGCCTTTGGTTTGCTTCCAACGAACATATGTGTAAAACTCCAACAATCCTTCATTTACATTTATTTTGGAGAACTTCAAGGATTGTGTCCAGCACTGCTCATCACCTTGCTAATACCATCCGCCATTCTACGGGGGCGTTTCTTAGTAGCAGAGGCGGGGAGACTGTTAAGAATTGAGAGAAATACAGGAACCTCCCTGTATTAGGCTGCAGTCATCTTTCTCTCCTGTTCTAGTAAAACCTGCTTCAGAGTGCATGAGACCCACGACAGGACTGGTGTTGATCATTTGGCATTTGGTGCAGATAAGTCTAGAGTGAAATGAGGTAAAGACACTTTGTCCTCTAGGGGTTCAGTCAAAGCCCAGATTTAAACCCCACAGAAAATCTATGAATAGACCTGAAGATGAAAGTTCACAGAGATTTCCCATCCAATCTGACAGAGCTTGAAAACATTTGCCAAGAAAAATAATATAAAGTGCCCAAATCCATGATTTACTAAAAATCTGCACCAGAATTACTGAAAGCAGTGTTAAAGTTTTGTTTTTAATACTTCTAAATATTGAATTTGGAGTCCATCTGAAATTGAATTGAAGAGGTGAATGAAGTTGAATCACTTAATAAGGCCAAACTGGCATTTGAAGTAGGAGTACGGAAAGGGCCTGCTAAGTCAGAACAGCAGAAAGGAGCTGAGGTGTAAACACAGTGTAAGCTCTGAGAGAAATGACTTATACAAATACCGCCATAATAAAATACAACATGTAGCACACACAATATGTAATAATAGTGTTACTGAATTTCTTCCATGTTCCCTAAGGTGCCATCCGTGGTTGGTAGAGTTTCCCTTAATGACTTGTCTCAGGCAATCTCTATAAGAAGGTTTTAGGTCGGTGCATAACATGTTCTCTGTGTTGTTTTCGGCATCTTACTTTCAACCTGTCTCTAAATCTCTCATCCTTTTTCACTGTCTGCATGCCTCTCCTTCACATCTGTCTCTAAACTCTGTCTCCCCTTACGTCTCCCTCTCTGCTGGCCTTCCCCCCTGTGCAATAAAACACATCACTGCTCCACTGACTGATTTTCCTCTGTGGTTTGTAGTGTAGCTCAACGTGAGGTTAAGAGCATCTAAATATAAAGCTGATGGGAGTGGAGTTGATCTTTTCCACTGATCTTGTTCCTCTTTCCCACTCGAATGTGTTCCTCTGGGTTGCCATTCTCCAGTGGGTTCATATAGCCATCACAGATTCTGTGTTGAATCCTAGTGATTTATTTTCTAAAAGGATCAAAAAGTGAATGGTTTATGGTTCAACTACAAACTCCCAGTTTACACATTGTGAGGTATATAGGCTGCTATGTCTTTGCCAAAAGATGTAAGGAGCACACTCACCTGCAGATTATGTGGTGGGGTTAGAGTTGACACATTTTGTAAAACACATGCTTTACCATTTACCATTTTACATGCTATGACTGTTCAGGCCATGTCAGCAAGTTCATGGCAGTTCAGCCAAACTGCATAAGCATCTAAAGCTCTTCATGTAAGTTGAAAATGTTACTGGTTGGTGTGATCATTACTCCTCTATGTTCTGACTGTGAGGACAATTCCTATTTGTGTGAGTCTGGTGGAAGACATGAGGAATACAATCTACATTACACCTAGTTGTGTGCATAACTAGTTTAAAGTTAATGTAAGTCTAATATGAAGCTTTGATGCTCTTAACCAACAAAGTGTGTACAGTAACTTCAAAATGTATATTGTTAGTGTGACATCAGTGTGTTTTGTTTGATCGTTGACAGCTGATTTGTAAGGGATTAAATTAGCTAACTTTGGAAGTTACCACTGGGTGGTATTAAATTCTATATTACAACATGGTTGAAGATTAGTATTTTTTCCAACACTATTGTAGACATTATATATAATCATTTGTTTAGGATTAGGATGTGCTTCACAGTAAGATACAATACTAGTGAGACACCATGTGAATTTACTGTGCAAGCTACCAAATGATGGCCAGTGTTAGAGCTAATACAGAACAAAATTGCACTCCTTCATTAGTCATGGCTTCTCTAATCCAGCAGCCTGGTAATTTTATGTGAATTTGCTGGCTACATCCTGTCATAAGGCAACAAACACAGATCTTGCTTCGAATCTGAGGATACATCACTGTAAATGTGCCATGTGACATTTTCTGTGATGTTGTTTTAGTAGGTTAGTAGGGCTGGGATAAGTGTAATTTTGTAGAGCTCAGTAGTCCTGAGGATTCTCAGGAGAGGCTGAGGATTATTTTAACTATATCTGGATTAATTCCCATCTTCTTGCTGAACTAAAACTCTCAGCTTTCCACTGTCTGGGCTGTCATAAAATCTTCACATATTCCCGATGGGAAAATCCACAGATGGAAGAGAAGTGAAGCCCTGTAGAAAATACTTAGTGCTCTTGTTTACATTGTGAAAGGAAACAGAGGGAAATGTAAAATGGTGTCTGTCTGCTTTTCTTCCTCTGGCTGTAACAAAGATTGATTTTGTGTGTGTGTATGTGTGTGTGTGTGAGTGTGTGTGTGAGAGAGAGAGAGAGAATAGCTATGCATTTTCAGTCTGTGGCACTGAAGTGGACAGTTGACCTATTATGAGGTACTGTATAACATGCAACTCAACTCATAGACTATTCAGCAACAGGAATTATCAACTGCATGTGTATAATATTAGTTTTTATTATTTCTAAATAAAAAGGCAGGAACAAATGGTGTTTTATATAACATGTGATTTCCAGCACATACTCAAGAAAAGTTCAAGTACCTCCTTAGAAATACTCTCACTTATAACTATCACTTCATATTGTTCAGTTAAGTCGAAAGTGCTAACTACATGGTCTATAATTTACATAAGTAAAAGTAATGTAAAATAGCAATATTCACATACAGTACCTCAAAATTAAGTAAATTATTTATATATACTTACTAAGTTTCCAACCTTAAAATTTGTGATTGTTGTCTTCTCTGTCCAATTTTGAAGTATAAAACCCACTGATCAAACAAACCCGACTGTGTCGTGGGCCAAAGTACACAGCCAAAACAAAGGTTTATATATATATATATATATATATATATATATACACTGTATATACTGTATATATACACACACATACACACGTGCGCAACACTTTTTGTTGTTTTATATAGACCCCACTCATCTCCTACGACACCGTTAAGTAGTTGGTTAAAAAAACTATACAGATTTTATTTTACTCAGTGCAGTAGCAAAACAAATTAAACTAATAATAAAATATTTTTGTAATCATCTAATAACACAGTTAATATATTGGACTCAGGGTTCTAGGACCAATTATCAGACAAGCATGACACTGACGGTAACGGTAACAGAAACTACATTAATTAACTATCAGATCTAAACCATGAACATTCTTTATTGAAGGGTTGTAGAGCTCTCATCATATATTTTAATCACTGGTCCATGACATTAATTAACCCTGCTCGTTTTGCTGTTGGCTGCAGGGCTGTGCTGCAGTTGCACATAAAAACAGTTAATGAACATATTATGAATTCTACTCTATTGAGGAGAGAAGGCTGAACAGGCAAAGACACCAGAGGCTGGGAGGTGGGCACAACAACCTTTTGAGAGCAGAAAAACATTCATTAGTCCAGGCAATGATAACAAACAGGAGCAGGTGTGGAGAGGGATCAAAACTAGTTCATAAAGTGGTTCATAATGCCAACAGGCAACAGGTTAACCCCGTTCATCATGTAGGAGATGAGAGTCCACAACAGGCCCAACACAAATCTGGCAAATGGATGTGGGAAACTGATATGCTGTATATTCTGCAGTTACAAAGGAAAATTGGTGCCAGCTATATAGTTACAGTGGGTGGAGCAGAGTAGGTAGGCTAACCGGTGGGAAAGCTAGGCAGACAGAACAGGGTGGAGAGAGGATGGTGAAAGATATGCAGAAAAAAGCAAGGGAAAGTTTTGGCAGGACTTGGGCAACTGGCTGTTCTGCGAAAAATGATAAACCAAGAATGCAAACAAAGTTTTGATCAAAACCTAAAACTTTGGGAATGCTGACAAATTTAGCATCATGTATATATGTATATATAGGATATTCATTACTTCTTCTCAACAGTGTGCTGCTGTACAGCTGCAGAGCAGGGTGTTTGAAATGCATTGGTTCGATTTGTTGTGTTTGGGGTATGTGATTCCCAAATGCAAGTGGTTCGCGAACAAGAACTTGTCGCACAAACTGGTGGGAATGCAGAAGGATGAGGTTGGTAAGAGCACATGCTCTTACTTTAATATGTTAGATGCAAGTAGAAATGTAAACTGACATTGTTTTCTCATTGTCAGTATCTGACAATACTTATACATAAGAGCACTGTCTTCTTATTTGTGTGTCTCAGAAAGAAAGGAGTTATGATGATGCATGCACATTCCTAAGATAAGTGACATTAAGATAAAAATTTTTTTATCAGTATCAAAGTACCAACATCTGAGTAATTGTTGCTATCGTAAACACACATGAATAAGACATTAACTGAATCTTTAAAAATTGAGTGTGTTGTTTGAAAGCACTTATTGTTCCTTATTCAACACACAGAAACAAAGTGCTTAATGTAAACATTCAGATATACTGTTTGTGTTCTCACTGAAACAGCTTAATTTAGAGAGTCTATTCAACATAAAGTTCAAAAGGTATGGAAGGTAATGAATTTATAGCAGTTGATGAAAAATAAATAAAAAATGCATTTTAAGTATGCGGCGTGGTGCAGAAGGTGTTCTATTTTTAAAATACAGTAGAATAGACTATTTCTGTTGTGTATGTAAATAGCTCGGGGGCTATCTACAGTAGCTGATGCAGTGCAGGGAGAAATGATATCTTTTGTTCTGTACAGCAGCATATTTGGTTTGAGATGAAACAATGGATTTGTGTTACTGGTGTTAATTTTCAGCTTATACAACTGATAAAGAGTGTGGGGAACAATAGCAATTAACAACAGGAAATTCATTTTCATATTCATTTAGCTCCAGGCGGAACAGTGGCTACTGCTAATTGTTTGCTCCAATCTAATTGTGTGACTTGCAATTAGTCACTCAATTGCCAGATTGGCAGAAAAACACCTTACTCAAGGATGTACAAGTTAATGTCGATGTTTTATAAAAGCATGTGTTCAGCTGATGGAACACATAATGAGGTATGTAGAGGGCTGGTAAAGGTTGTGACTTTGTATAAGTTGGGGCTCATTGCCCTACTGCACTGTCCAAAGATATGGCTGTAAAGCTGAAAGTGGCTGTTTATTTTTCATGTCAAAGTTTCCACTTTAGAGGTGTAACATACAGTAGCACTGTCCTCTGTTTCACGCACAGGAGATAAAATACAAAAGTAGATGAAACAGGAAGAAGCAGAGAAATAAGTGTTTAAAATCTTTCATTTATATAGACAAGAAAATTAGCACTTTTTATCCCAAAGATGAAAGAAAAATTGCGCCACCTCATGTACCTCACAATTAAAGTGGTAGAGGTTGTAGTTGCAGTGAAAAACATCTTGGAATGACTCACTTTTCATAATTTATGGGCAAATGTGCTTGAGAGCAGAGCAGGATTGTTGTTATTAGGAAGGCAGGCAGCACTGTCGCCTGTTGTTTGTGAATTGTAGATGTTCAGACTGGGAATTATTTCTTTGCTTCTTACAAATCTTTCTCCACAAGGAACATAAACATGTTTGTTTCCTTATGCAAAGCAGCCCAGAGTTTTGCATAGGAATACTTACTGAGGATACTTAGCGTGAAGTCTGAGCATACTGAATGTTTCAATGCATAGAATGTATGTCAGCTTCATTCTGATTAAATCATGTGTCTTTATCCTAATTTTCACTAAGCTTATGTGTGTTATTTGCAACGGTGACAACATATAACATTTAAATATTTGCAGCAATAGCAAGATACACAGTAAGATGTAGGCACCAAAGTCCGACTGTCAGTAAATGAACAGTTGCACGTTTTTGTTCTTTTGTTCTTCAAGCTCGTTAAATGTTAATGTCTTTAATTTGAGTTGGTTTAAATCAATATAGAATGAACTGTGTGGGAAATATATCCTTTTTGATACATAGTGCTTGTTGTGGGGACTCACATAACCCTGGAAATCTGTTCAGTTGCTTTGGACATAAGTCTAGCAACATTGTCAAGCTAAATGATGAAATATCAAGTAAAATACAGTAGCAAGCCTCTGTATACCTCTGCATTAATCATGTTGCTTCTGTCAGCAGTGAAATCATTAATAAAAGCCAGTGAATCAGTTCCACTGGTGGTTCATATATGCCCAAGCTGTAACAGAAACAGCAATATATTTGACATGAAGTCCATTTTTGATCAGTCTGTACGACGTTATTCCTCTACCATGGCAGTTTTTAAAGGTTTTTGTGAACTACAACCTAATCGCAAGGCTCACCAGAGGCTTGCACTGTTGTAATACTATCTTAAGATGAATCCTCAGAGTTTATAGACACAAAGTCTTCTCTTGTCCATGTATATCGGCCTTCATACTGTGCAGTCACAAATTTTTCACCTTTCAAATGCTCCTCATCCAGGTCATTTGCCATTTTCTGTTTGCCTTCTGTAATCTTTTCAGCCTCATTTTCATCTTCACCTGCATGTTCACTTTACTTACTTATACTGACAGACAACTCCACCTTAATCTAAAGGCCAACTCTCAACTCTTCCAAGTCTGAGCCATGTGTGAGCTTTAGTGCATGAATTCATGATAAAGCAACACGCACGAAACACCACTGGCTAACTGTCCTATTACATTCAAACCCTCACATTATAGGCCCATTTTTATATTATAATATTTGTTTTATCTAACACAAAATTGTTTTAATATTGATATCTTTAACATTGCATCTATCATTTTATTTTAAACAGAATGTACAAAAAATGTGTAACTGTCCACATAGTACTTACAGTCTGCTCCATAAGGTGACGTGTGGTCGGCCCGTGGTGTCGATTGCACCTGCTGGCAACTGTTGGTTTCCTCTGTGTAGTCACAGAGACTGATGGCTGCTGTGTTAAAATGCAGGGTTAAATAAAGACTCTCATCTGGCTGCTTGCATCCAAACCTAAAAGCTCTGCAGTCATGACATGCTAAATTAATATAATGAAATGATGACAAGATATCATGATTATTTTAACTTTAATTTAAATTTAATTGCATATTTTCATGGTATATCATGGTCTAATTTGCATTTATGATTTTGCACTTGCACTCCAGAGTTAGATTGTGCTGGCAGGAGGTTTATTATGGCTTTTTAGATGTTCCTCTACTCAGCAACATTTTCCAGCTTTTCCTTCTGACCAACATGAGTTTGTGTAAGAAAGATATTAAAACATAGAATAAGTCCCCAAGTCATCTGTAGCACAGGGACAGAGTTCCTAGCCACCCACAAAAAAAAAAAAAAAAAAAAAAGCCAAGAGCTTCAATTTAAGTTTTTTTCTTTGGGTAGTTTAATTTCTTGTTACGACGCCTGCTGCTACATTAATTTTTACAACTAATAGTGAATAAGAATTAATCACGCTAAACCGAATCTTACATAGTACAAATTTGATGATGCATTGATTCCCTGCTCAAAGAATTTATTTGGTGCTGAATTAAATTATTCAACTTAAACATGCAGTCTAACCAAGCACAGCACCTAGCACAGTGCTACTCTTTTGTTGAAGGGTTACCTCATCTCAGTCACCAGTCTCCTTTAATCTTGGTGTGTTTCAGTGGGATGTCAGAGAGGGAATCTTTAGGTGTGACTTTGACCAGATCTTTGACCTGAGAGGCTTAGAGAGGGCAGCCCTCCGGCAGCTGTCACATCTTATTAACTGCAGCACACCTGGCCAACGCACAACTGCAATATACACACACACACACACACACACACACACACACACACAGCTAAACAGTTTCATTCTATCAATTAGTCTCTCCAGGATTTCACAGACATTTTTTATGACAGTTTCAAAAAAACAAAATTTTCAATTATTTTTATAACAGATGAAATCCCAATGCCCCACAGAATTAAGGGAGGATTGACTGAATTAACTGTTGCAATCACAAAATTGCTAATTGTTGGAGAGATCAGTATACTGTGTGTGTGTGTGTGTGTGTGTGTGTGTGTGTGTGTGTGTGTGTGTGTGTGTGTGTGTGTGTGTGTGTGTATTCTTAACATGGCCAAAGCTATATATTGTGACTTTCGCAGATTAGTCACTAGATTAGTGTGATCAGTCCAGCACAAATGATGCTGCATAATGAATATTGTACTTATAGACACAATTGTACACATTTGCAGACCGGCTAAAGGCCTTATGATGGTGGTAACAAATCTTCATTATGAAAAATTACCTCTGCCAGGAGTTTGATTAGAACATCAACATCAGTTGCATCTATTTATATTTATTGGTTTTAATATTTTATTCATGGATAGTCTCTTCGACTCTGCAATTGTTGCTCACTTATAAATATCCTTAGATATGGCAAATGTTTTTATCCAAAGTCACTTTCAAGTGAGGAACGGACACCCACAAGGAGCAACTTGGAGCTTGGGTAACAGACACTTCAACATATGGGCAGGGGGTTGAACCACAATGTTGAGATTTATGGACAACCCACTCTACCTCCTGAGCCACACTTACATAGAATTTTTTTTTTTAAATCCTGCAGGACAAGCTGCGATTTATCGCACCTTCATTTGTTGATTTGCTTAAGAAATTAGGTTTCCCCCTTCAGTGACAACATGAGATATGCACAGACATGGCAATTAATAAGCAATCCCTCACTAGTTTTCCTTGCCATGCTTTGCATTTACGTGCTTGAAAGTGTGACTGAAGGTCACACTTTAACCATCGAAGTGTGTGTGTTTTTGCTTGCGCACATGCATGTGTGTGTGCAGGTCAGATTTATAGCCAGAAGCAACAAAGAGAGAGAGCTGCTGATGAGGAGCAGAGCGCATACCATACATAATGGATGAGAGAGATTTACTCTCTCAAGAAGGAGCCAAGACCTAATGCCATAGAGATGGGTGTGTGTATGGATGCCACACACCAGAGACAAGGCAAGCTGAGTAGAAACAGCAGGATGAGCAAGAAGAAGAAACAGAATAAAGAAATAAAGTGCATAGAGGAAACAAATACTGGCAAATAGCGTTAGCTCTGAAAGACTTTGATCCCTGCTGTGGCAGAAAGGCTGCAGATATGTTGGCTGTCTAATATGGGCAGCTGCTGACCCAGCTCTGCTGATCGGCTGTGGTTTGCTCTGATTGGATCAACCTCCACCACAGATCAAAGAAAAAGCAAAAAGAAAACGAGAAAAAAAACTAAAAAAAAAAAAAAACGATGACACAAATGAGTTGAAGTTTTAGGTCCATGTTCTTTGACTGATCGAATAATTTATAGTGACTCTGATGCCACTGTCTGCGTTTGTGTCCTCAGATATTGACGAGTGTGCAGAGGGCCTGATTGAGTGCCATAACCACTCCCGCTGTGTCAACCTGCCTGGCTGGTACCACTGTGAATGCAGAAGTGGTTTCCATGACAATGGCTCCTACTTGCTCGATGGGAGCTCCTGCATTGGTGAGCAGACATTGAATTGAAAACATCCTCATCACTGCTTGAAATACCGACTCTTCACCCTCTATGCCCACCACCACCTGCTGCAGCCTCCCCCCTCCCCTCTCTCCTACTGTGTCCAATTACACAGGAATTCTGAATACTTCAAGTCCCTTTTATCTCTGGTCTGCTACATGACTGCTAGTCTGTCATTCTTTGTTTCATTTATCCTCCTTGATAATCAAGCATGCAGACATAAGCATTACAAGGAGGCTAATCAGAGGTTTGCTAACCTTCACTGTTTGAGATTGAACCATGCAGTGTGAAAACCACACAAAACCCTTAATGAGATATTTGAAACGAAGACACATCAAGGCGGAGTTAAAATGGAAATAGAGAAGCAGCAGACTTTGAGTTCATTTTAATACTTTGGAATTTGTCAGATTGTGCATCTCACAGTGTATGTTAACTCCTGTTGCAACATGTTGGAACAAACAATTTAAATAGTTCAGGTACAGTAACTAACACTGCTTTGTTTTGGTTTTTTTTGGTTTGATTTATCATAAATTAACTTACATCAAGCATCAATTGTACGGCAAAAAATAAAAACAAGGTCATGTTTCAGCTAAATTTTCTCCAGCATAGATTCTGCAACTCACTCCCATCCCAGAAATGTGTTCTACCCTGTCAGGTAACAGTTTTAGGAGGCGATGATGAGCTGAAATCAACTTCAAGTACTTCTTGCACTTGCCTAGTGGTGCTTTTTTTTATTTATTTTGATAGCCCTGGTTGATGTGATTTAAGCACTTCTTACAGCCAATTTCTGGTTTCTGAAATGTTCTTTGAAAAGATACAGTAAATCTAAGTTATACAATTCATTATTTTTTTTATTATTATTATTTTTGTTTTCAAACTCAGACTCATTCCCTTGGCTTATTTTCTGTAAAGATCAGAAATCAGAACACATTTTTAATGAACCCACACTGTACACCCCCCTACACATAATATATTTACATTCAGGATGTCCAGGATCACATTTCTGAAAATTTAGAGTCTGACGGTCACTTTGAAGAAGAGGATGAGACTGAGCATCAGCTGGTTCCAAAACGAAGATGAGTCAGGACCAGGTCTAGGACCAGAACAAGCCCATCAGCAGCTAGCCGATGGTGAATATGGATGGATCAAAAAATACTGAAGTTGAACGGTCTCCTTGCCCAAGAAATGAACCATCCCACAAGGCTGCCAATGTGATAAAAGATGGAACCAGGGGCAACACGGATGGCAGTTACTCATGTGCAGGACATCAAGTCTTCTTATGAGCTTTTCATTCCAGATTCAATCCAGAAAATTATTCTGGAATGAACTGATTTAGAAGGAAGGCGTGTTTTTGAAGTAGGGTGGAAGGACATGGACCAAACCCATTTACATGCCTACTTTGAGGTTCTTAGTAGGTTAAACTTTTACTTATAATCAAAGCCTCATTTTCTTTAAAACAGTAATTTGACATCTGTCACAGATCTCTTAATTCAGTCACCTACTGGGCACCCACAACCTCTAATAGAAAATATGATTAGAATGTTCTGTTTATAAAACTCAATGTGTGGCTAAGGGGAGATGCCCTTGATAATAGCTTCACTGGTTTAAAAAAGGAAAAAGCCAATGTTTAGGATGAACCTTCTAAAGTGTAACTAGTGTAAAGATGGCGCAGAAAACGGATGGAAAAAATATTATGGCAGACAACAATACACATTGATTATATGAATGGCCTGCAATAGAACAAACTGATCCGATTTTCAGGTGTGTTGGCTGATTGTTCTACAAACACAAAATTTCTGTTATCAGAATGATTTGAAAGATGATAATAACATACTGAAAAACGCAAGTTTAATTGAACATCAGCTCATTTGTTTGGGCTCTTAGTCAGAGGGTTTCAACTTATTTTCTTATACAGTGGGATTTGCATGTCATTATGAAATGCCCTTATTCATATAGCTTCACTGGAGTTTTTAGTATAAATTCAAGTCACTATCAAATAGTGCATATGTGTACAGTATGTGTGTTACTCCGTAAACAGATGAGTGCATGTAGCAATGCCACTATGCAGTATTAGGTTGGAAGCCAGCAGGGAAATAAGTACGAAAAGACAATTTAACAGGATTTTATCCCCTTGACAATATCTTTCCAACAGCCTCTCACGAGTCACCCAAACAGAAAGTAGCATTTTGCAATTAAGAGAGTCAGTTTACCACATCAGCTGCTGCATGTTAGCCCCGAATATGTGATGGTTATGTAGGAAATCGTACAGATCACTAAGACAGGAATGGGTTTTTGGAGAAAGCAGACAGTCTCTTTGTCTTTGTATGTGATTATTGTATGTACAGGATTACATCTAGCAAAGAGGTTGTGTGGTTGTGTGGATGGTTTCCTGTCGAAGATTGGATTCAAAGTTTCAACCGTAATTCAGTAGCCAGAAATATACTCTTTCCTATTTGTTTGTTTCTTTGTTCCGACATGTAGAAATGATGTACTGATGAGCAGATAGTCAGAAGATATGGGATAAACAGTGCTGTACATTAGAATAAGAACCAGGGAATAATTTCTATTTTTTTATATAATGTGTCGCTACAATAGGCAGAAGACATGAAACCAGTATTTGTGACATACAGTTGTTCTAAAATTAAGAAAATGTTCAGTGACAACATGCACATTCGTAATAACATGGATAAGCTAAAAATCCCAGCTTGGTACACAGCTTAACTCAACAAGATGTAGTGTTGTCAACTTCTTACAGCATGTTGGTAATATGTCATATATTATTGTTTATATAATATTATTGGTTATTGCAGGCTTTAAGAAAAAACAATTCCTATAAGCCATTGAGCCTCACGGGTTTGACCTCAAGTTCAGACATCTCTGACATAACATCAGGACAGAGATGCTTTGACGAAAGGAATTTTCATTAGGACGGAGTTGTATATGTTATGTGTTATGAAAGGCTGCATCAGTGGTTATAAAGTCTGAGTTTACTGGATTGGGGTCTGTTGTCTCTTGTGTGTTGTTCTTGTGTGTTTCTTGTGTGTTATAATGCACTGTTGCTATATGTTAACAGGAGACTGTATTATAATGAGGTGTGCTCATTTTTTACATTGTAACACATATTATTCTCTAACATATAAGATTCATAGGTAATGCTTTATTTTCAGACTCCATTATGTTTGGGTGACATCCAACATTCACAGCATTATCAATTCTTATACATATTCATGTACAGTATATCATGAAGAGTTGGTTGTGATGCGACATAATACATTTCATTACACTATATTTTACTCCATTGTGTTCTGCTGCATATTGTTGTGGTGAAAAGCAGAGCAGCTGCAAGCAGCTGTCCTTTTTCTTTATTACTTTGACTAAGCTGCATGGGCTGTGTCTCAAAACATGTTTATTATTCCTAATGCTTTAGGGAGAGACAGGTGGCTTTAATAAACAGAGGCAGTGCATAAAGATGAGAATAATACACCATAAACTCTCACTGTCTCCCTGCATGACAGTAGGTGCATGTGCATCATTTTTCCCTCTGTGTGATGTACCTGACCTTTCCATATGTGCTCCCTAGAGACATAGAAAAGAAATATAATTTTTTTTTTAAATGTCCTCCATCCTAACTGACCACAGACTTGGTCCTACATTCTGATACAACCCATAGGAGCATCTCTCATGTCACATTGTGTATTGTTAAAACTCCCACCCACCCTGAACTCATACATCAATGAAATTTCATGCTCTATATATTTTTTCATATAATTTTTTGCTTTTGTCCCATTACTTACTAACAATCGACCTGTGGTCAGTAAAACGTTTCCCATGCGTTGTAATAAGCTGCTCAAGCAGACGTCCTATAAGACCCTAATTTAAAATTTGAAATACTTAGGGTCCATTTTACTTTCAATACCTCTAAGAGAGATTTCTTTAGTGTGTTCTTGTGTGGATATCTGAGTACATGTGTGTTGCTATGTCCATATGCTGCAGGATTAGTGCTTTCATGTCAGCTTATGTACTGTAGTTGTGAGTGTAAGTTTTTCATATGGTTGGTTGTGCTCAGCTGGGTTCTCCAAAGGGCTTTTGTATTTGGTTGCAAGACAGTTTTTCACATTTGGAAGTATGTTTCGTCTGTGAGCAGCAGCTTGTGGCTGAATGTGGTGGATGTAGCATGAAGAGCATTAATCCTTCACCACCCGAAGGTACTGTATGTCTGACTGGCTGATGGGGATTTCATTTAGTGTATGCAAATAGTCTGTCACAGGCACAGTAAACTCTAGGCTGAGCTGTTCTCTCCTCTAACTCTATCCAGCAAATGTGGTACTGCAACCAATTAGAGTATGTATTCAGCACTGTCACAGTGTGTTGTTGTCACTGTTTTGGCCATAGCCTTATGTAAACCCAGAGTAGGTCTGCCTGCTGGATTTCACTCTAATTAGTCACTGGAGAAAACCAAAATTTATTTTGCATGGTGTTCAGTGTGAGCCACTTGAGCCAGAGGTTCTCAAACATTTATATGTGACTCTCTGTAGTACAGTTTTTAATTTTTATTTAATTTTTTTTATATTACTAGCCTCTAAATACAGTAGGTAGAAAATTCGGGGTGAGCTTTGAATTTAGCTACTACTTTACTCAATAAGCTTGAATTTGCTACTGTTTCTGTGATTTACTATTGAACTTTTCCCACATCTGGAATGGGAGCGTGAACTAATTTAAGGTTTCATTTTAGATGTCTATTGCTTAATGCGACACATTTAGCACACAGTGAATGCTTTGAACAAACAGTAGTACTGTAATCAGTACAGTAGCTAAGATTTGACAATCTGGGGATTCAAATTCAAGTATGTGATAAATTAGCGACTTTTCAACCTCGAGTTTCAGCTCGTGGTCTGATGCTGTGCAGTGAACCAACATGATAATACCTCTTGGGCAGTAAACAACGGACTGAGCACACTCTTTGTCTTTTGCATTTTATTTATTCCTTATGTTAGCCCCACACCCAACGTACATTTACAAGTGACAACGTTTAGTCCAAGCACATGAATCTTTAGCCAAGTCTGATCACGGAGAGCTGAGTCTGACAAGTCTGAAATTGCATCCCGTACACAGGAATAATTCACTTCCTGATAAAACTTACTGTACTGAGAAACTGGGGAATGTTAAAACTCTCACTTTCCCATTTCACTGACCTCTGTAGAGAGTTAGTAGAATTGTCGACCATGTTCACAGTGTGCTTAGAGTTAAACACACAAACAAAAACATAAGTTCCTTTATTGAATTATTTAGTATGTGCTTTTTCTTTTTTCTTACTTTGGGCCTTTGTGCATGCAACACAAGTAGCGTGCTGTCAGTGTTGGTGTGATCGATGTCTGTAGGCAGCAGGTGCTGGCGGGGGACAGCAGAGTTACTGCTAAAGGGACTTTGGTCTTTTTCTCTGTGAACAGCTCAAATTTAGTGAGGATGAATTCAGTTAAATGTCAGGGCTTGTTAAAGGTAGGGACAACCCTTTGACATCCTATTTCCTGTGCCACACTGATAAAGAAAAGTAGATGAAAATGGTCTTTTTCCTTTGATGTTTCTGAATCCACTTACTATGACGGATGTGACTGAAGCTATGATGCCAGAATGTTTGCAAGATACAGCGTATTCTTTGTAATAAACAGGAAAGAGTGTGAAATACGACTTTCATTCTTCAAAATACAGTTCAAATGATCAGTTTGAAATAATTATGACAGAACATAAAAAAACGCAATTCCTTAGAATATGTTTAGAGAATGACAAAGACAATGAAATTGTTTATTCAGTAACCATGTATAAAATGTACAATATCATATCAGATAAGGTAGTTAATGTAACTAAAGCACAGTTACACGCCTGCGTGCTAACTCTGGATGCGGAATCTAACTGACCACAACAACTTCAGCTTTTACTCCTCCAAAAAATGAAAGCTGTTAATTTGAAGAAATTATTAAAGTAACCTGAGGCCTAAAATATTATTTTGTGTAGAACACAAATTATTATAATGTTACACTTTGTACCTGTTGGGCTTCATAGTGAATAGAACGTTTAATTAAAAGGAAATGTGGACCATATCTAACACAGAGTTAATGAAAGTCTGGAGTACCTGTTGACACCTGGGAAAGGGGGAATCTTTCATGTGCTTTGTACAACCATATATAAGGACAATATACAGCAAGCATTTATAATCTGTGTTTTTACAGACTGTTTTACAGAGAATTAAAACAACATGGCAGTTAACATAAGGATTATTATTTTTATACATTCAAAATGTGTAGTATAAATAGAATACTGTACAATGTTCAGCAGATCAATTGTACACATGAAAATGTCCAAATGGGCAAAAATATAATAATCAGTGAATATTTGATAATACAGGACATTTCTTTCTGGATCAAAGAGCTGTTGAGCTTCAAAGCACAGCCCCGTGTCATCTTGTTTATATCACAGCATAAACAAGCATAGATTTAATTTACTAACAAATGGATTTTTATTCAGACATGTTTTCATAAAAACAAGAATATTAGATATTAGAATATAACATGCAAACGCTATACAGACTTGCAAAGCTATCTGATGTAGTCTGTTATTGCTTGTTTTCTGAAGCTGTTATGTTAAACCGTCCTGGATTTTATTGATATTCGATATTGATAAACTGATTTTGTTTTGTATTTTCTATCCATAATGAGATTGACAGGACTGTGAAAAACACATTTAGACACACAAAATAATTTAATAGAAAACTGTCCAAAGAATTTTCCTTCACTGGTACCAGAACATGAGATGTAAGTATTTGTTTTGTTTTGTTTTTTTCCTCGCAGACATTGATGAGTGCACATTGCAGACACACACCTGCTGGAATGACACTGTGTGTGTGAATCTCCCTGGAGGCTACGACTGTGTGTGTACATCTGGTCCAGGCTGCAGCGGCGACTGCCCACAGGAAGAGGGGATCAGACGCAATGGGGAAGACTGGAAACCCAGCTTTGACCTCTGTGCTGTATGCTCCTGCAAGGTACAGAAGATAAACAAACATTCACATTCACTATACTAAGTGATGGTGGGGTCCACAACCTGGTTGAGGATGTTAATTCAGAGTTTTCGTTGTAGCTATCATTCAAAAGTATCACTTACATGTGGAAAAAATGTTTTTTTTTTGTTTTTTTTTACTTTTACCTTATAAATCTACAGAGTATGTGTTTAACAATCAAAGTGGACTAGTTTCACTTTCCAAGCATCCAAAAGGTGAAATCCCGTATCAATGTGTGCATCGCTTTGAGAAAAATCACGTGGCAAATACAGCTGCTGTGTGGTAAGGAAGAAAAGGGTCAAAGTGTGTTTATTGGGAAGAGCTACTTTTTGACTGTATGTGTACTGAAAGGAGGACAGGAAACTTTGTTTGGTGCTGTTTGTATTAGTTTTTCTTTCATAATTATTCACTGATATTTATGGAACCATCCACAAAAAGGACATTTTCTCCAGTGTGGGATGATTTTAATCTTGTAAATGTTTTCCTTTCCTGGTTCCACTTTTGCTCAATTTGCATTGGAGTTAATTGCATTCAAATTCCTTGCTCACATGAATGTGCTTTAAATTTTATATGCAGGTGTAATGTTGGCCCTGCGTTAGCTGTGTTAAATAAACAGTAGCTATTCATCAGTGCACCTCTACAAACTTGCTTTAAAGTTTTTATGTACTCTTTTATGTACTCCTGCCTCATCTGTACCTGTAGAGTTTTTTCCAAAGCAGCTGAACTGGTCACCTTGACCCTAACATGCTACAAAAAACTTCCCTTTGTAATAAAAATGTGTAGATAAAAAGTACACAAGCACTCCCACTATCACTTTTTTTTCATAAATGTTCAAAAAAAGTTTCAAAAATTCAAAAACATTAACAAAAATGTCATTTTGATTTAATTTACATTTACATTTAGTCATTTAGCAGACGCTTTTATCCAAAGCGACTTACAAGTAAGGTACAAGGCAGCAGAAATCTAAGTCAAATTTAATGTTTTTCACATGTTTTTCAGTTCGCACTTTATTATCAGCTGGTTATGTAAACAGAGAAGCTTCATCCACATGTCAGAAGGGATGAACTAAGTTCAGTCTCCTCACGCTTTCTCCATGTTGCCTGCGATGTTTATTGTAATCCAGCAGATGTCGCTATTGAGCGAGACATCAGCCCAGTGTCAGCCCAGTGTCAACACTGTGTCAGCACAGTTAGGGAACTGTACCATACACTCCATGAGGCGTCATCTACTCATCATTAATTAAGACACAGAGACAAAGAGCAAAAGAGAAAACATAGAAGAAATACGCTTGAAAATGAAAGAAAAAGTTGGATGGATTCACAATACAATACACGAATCTGAAACCATAAAGCAAAAAGCATATCATACAGACCTCACTCAGCGAAAAAACAGCACAGTGCACATGTCAGCTTTTCATTGGCCTACGCTACATTCTTATGTTTGTGGTAGTTTAAAAACTTGTCTCTGTGCTCAGGAGTCAGTATGAAGTGGTGCAGTGTGGGTGCATGAAAGTGAAATATTTATCACATTTATTTTTGTGAAGATGAGGTTTTGTGAGTGAGATTAATATAAAACAGTCACAAAGGATTATTTGGAATACAGCAACAAGAAAGCATTAGCATGCAGGCCTGGTCTTGATCCTGGCATTAAAGTGACTTGTTTTTCAGCAAATTCAAGAACCGTAAAGACCAAGCTCATCGGCACTGTCACCTCAGGAATCAGTGAATATTGTAGCAGGACAACATGCATTGATAAAACATTGGCTCTGTGTTGCTATTTTAATGGTATGTAGAATGATTTTATTTCCCACATATATTTTCTAACAGCCAGATGTAACGTTTTTCCATCTCCATTACTTTGTCGACCTCAGGCCAGACTGTGCAGGCTGTGCTGAGTGAAATGGACCTTAAAGTTTTCTCCAACTAAAAAGAAAGAGTCAGGGACACAGCGGTTGGACAGACCTGTAGCTGCACTTGCAGAATCATCTGCATGTGTCTCTCCATTCCAGCCCAGATGCCAAACTACTGGCATATTCTTCACAGCTCAAACAATTTGCTTTAAAAAAAGACTTGAAATTGCTACAACACACAACACAGTCTCTGTAGGTACGATGTCTTTAAATAGAATTGTTCACTATCTCTTACTAAAGGAATCAGATATATGTTTCAGAAATGGACCTCCATCATATACCAAATCCAGTTCTTGTAATTGTCTGATTGGGATCAAACAAACATGTTTGTTTGTTTGTTTTTTACTCGGATTTAGAAAATTAAATTTTGCAATTAAGCAAAAAATATTGAAAGAATTCAGTATTCTCTCCAGGATTGTATTCTTACAGATGAAAAGGCTCTGAAATGCAATTCCTGACACTAGGGGATCCTTCAACTCTACACTCTAACCAAACTGATGAAAGCTTTGAGTTTTAGTAGCTGTTGAACACAGTGTCTCCCAACCATTCAATGATAAGAAAACTCTAAAATGCCTTTTTTTAACTTCTACATTTTGTTGTGTGTTTCTGTTTTGTTTACTATTCCACTAGAATAAAAAACCCAACAGCAATTTAAAGCTATAACTATACAGCACTGGTTGTAACTTTTTATCAAATGTATAGTACTGCAATTTATTCAGAGAATTTAATGAGGCCATTGAGCTTTACAGAGAAAATTGTAATCCAGTCTAAATTGTTCAGAAAAAGATTTGTGTAAAACAGAACTGAGCACTGAAGCCACATTAGTGGGAAGATTAGTTGAAGTTTATGTGGTGTTTTAAATTGCAGCTTTTACTTAAATGCACCTTATTTTGTTTTTATATACAGTAAATCACAGTGACTCTGAGGCCCCTTGTTTTCTTTTGTGTTGTTGAAAAGTGGGCTACTCTGGACTCCCTCTCTCTGGGGGGTGGGCTATGGGGATGGACTTTACTGCACACAAAGCAGAGGTCTTAGTCTGCACTCCTTCTTAGAAGTTAGCTACATATGTCAGTGTCACCATTATAGCCTAAATCTTATTTACCCATGTGACCTGTGCAGGATGGACAAACATACTGCAGGAGGAGACCCTGTGACTGCGGAGACCCTGAGGAGGATCTGTTCTGCTGCCCAGGTTGTGACAACAGGCCCAGCAGCCATTGTCTGGATCAGAGCGGACGCACACTCTACCGCAGCGGGGCGTTCTGGCTGTATGGCTGCCAGCAGTGCCACTGCATGGTCCGTACACACAAACACACACATTCACACAAAGCTAATCACTGTTTATCTGCCAACGCATATGAAGGATGACCTTCCTTTTAAATTACTCTATGTGGGGAGGAGAAACAGATGACATCAAATCTCACAGAATCTCCTCATCAACATGAAGCTCAGAGCTAGGCTTTGTTTAATAACTGGCCATGATCTGCTGCTCTGCTGTGTGTGTGTGTGGAAGGCTCAGATAATTGCCACCTCTTTAATTAGACACGTGGCAACAAATCAGCATGTGAGCTGTAACTGCAGATTTTAGATCAGCTGATTAACACAAAAGCCCCCATACAGAAACATTTCTGTCACCTTTCTTTCTCCTCTCTCTGCGTCTGTGCAGGAGGGGGAGGTGGACTGCTGGCCCCTGGTTTGCCCCGTGCTGATGTGCGAGTACACGGCAGTGGCCGAGGGCGAGTGTTGCCCGCGCTGCGTCACAGACCCCTGCCTGGCA
Organism: Channa argus; assembly: GCF_033026475.1. Taxonomy (NCBI): domain Eukaryota; kingdom Metazoa; phylum Chordata; class Actinopteri; order Anabantiformes; family Channidae; genus Channa; species Channa argus. The sequence continues at coordinate 13,422,621 of NC_090198.1, forward strand.
GACAACCTGTCATATGACATTCGACAGACATGCCAGGACCCTACAGGTGTTGCCCGCCTCAGTGGAGACACATGGCATCTGCCCAACTCACCCTGCACCACCTGCAAGTGTAAGGTAAGCTAAAGCAGCAACAACAAGCACAGAGAAGCTTTGCTTTACTGTGCGGCAGCAACATTTGATGTGACAACGGCGTGACTAATTAAAGGCTTAATTAACAATTCACTAGGAGGGCCTGGATAGGTGAATGGTGGGCCTGCATACCACACAACCACAGTGTACCTCATGTTTTGTGTGTACTCTCTACTAGGACCTACCTAATAAAGACACAAATGCCAACAAAATAATTAACTAATGAATTAATCAATCCCTGCAGCTCAAGTGTCGAAACCTCATGTGGTGATAGAAGCTGATATAAGTTTTTAAACTTGGAAGTACTTTTATAATGATATTAACATTAATTGTAGGCATAACGAGCTGTTGGTACCAAAGACATGTTTGGGGGTGGAAACTGTCCTATAATGCAGTGAGTTTAGCTCATTTTTGCTGCGGGATATGCAATCTTTGTCTTTCTTCCGAAATGAATTCCAGAAAAATCTGTCACAGATGATGCAAGAGACATACAATCTAAATAAAATGAAATAGAATAAAATATGCAGATTACTGTGTCAGGAACATGTCACCATAACTCATCTCCACACATTTAGTAAAAATATTCTGTTGTCCTACAGTTCTGCAGGTTTTTTTTAGTTTGGGCAGTCAGAATATACATTAACCAAAAGAGGCAAATAAAATATATGAACCTAAAACATTTTATTATTTTGAATTGTGGTTACATAAGCTGTATCAACAGATTTTGTACACATCTACAACAAACATACAAGTCCCAGCCAGTGGCAGTGACATGTCCACTCACTTGCACTGATTTGGTCACAGCAAGTGTCAGCAAGTTATAGCTGCTTGTCAGGTCATAATGTATTGAGCAATGCAGATGGTTTATGTGCTGATGTTTTGAGATATTGGCTTAAGAAACAATGGACAATTTTTCAGTGAAAAGTGGTTCCATTGGAAGCATGTGACACCACAAGAGAGAAATCTGCAGATCATCCACAAAAACTGGGACCTTGTCTGTGGAAAGACATATCGCTGTTCAGTTGCCAGTATTCGTCACCTGCGTTCACTTTCAAAGTAGTGAAGAAGCAGCATAACTCTCAGAGAGTGATTTCTCAAAAGCATAGCAGACACAGTATTCCTGAAACTGAATGACTATTTCGTTTGCTGGGAAGATAAAACAGTATGTTATTTTGTCATGTGTTTAAATGGAGCCTTTACTAATACAGTAATACATCAGGTTCACATCGCTCATGCTTTATTAAGCCTGTCCATGTTGACTGATTATGGCCAGACAGGCTCTGAACTATGTTGCTATGTTAAACCTGCAGAGCCTATGATAATGCTCTAAAGTATATTTAATAGTCTCTTTATGTCTCTCTTTCTCCTACTTCTTGTCTTTCCATGCTGTGCTGGTCAGAATGGGAATGTTTGCTGTTCGGTGGATCTCGACTGCCTTCAGAACAACTAAGCTCTCCTCCTCGTGTCCTCCTCTTCCTACCATTCTCCACTCCTCCTCCTTTTCACTGCGGTACTGCCACACCCCTTCCACCATCTGACGACTCTCCCCTTGGATTCATAAGACAGGCTCACACCCACACGTGTGCATGCCAGCGTGTGCACTGAAAATACAAAAACACTCTGGACAGGCCGAGGTGTTGAGGCTGTGCTTTTATGCCGTTACTCTGTCGACTAACAGAGTGCGAGTGAGTGTTTGTTAATGTGGCTCAGGAGGAGACTGGGGCAATTGTCGTTCTCACCAAGGTCACTGTGTTGTGTATGTGTCTTTTTGTAGTTGCCATTTCACTACATGTCTTGAGGAAATCTGTGTAGCGTCTCAAACCCCAAACCAGACACAAATAGCTGAGTGTTGTGAGTGAGATTTCAGTTAAAAAAAGGTTTTACAGCTGGACAGATGTTGAGGTGCTCCGGCTGTCTGTGTTGCCTAAACACAGGCTCGCTACTGCTAGGTCACGTACAGAATGTGGTCACGCATCCTCTTTCAGTACAATGCTGTATTTTACTGAAATGAGAGAGTGTTTAATGTTGAAATAAAACCTTGGAAAGTAAGTTCAGTTCTGACCATGCAGCTTCGGATCCATCTCAGGACCAAATGCTATTATGGGAACGCTGTTCATCTTGTTTCGTCCAAATAGTTTTCATATTTTACCATCACAAAAGAAACTGTAACTCTAAACTCTAACTTTTGGGAAGAACTAATTTGTCTTTTTTGCTTAATCGTTTATAATATTAATGATGAAGATCAACTCCTGGGGCCAGATGTATAATTGAGGGTAAAAGACAAAACCATGCATTCGACTTTTCTTACACAAACTGGGATGTAGAAACACAGAGTTTGTGGGAATAAAGGGGCATCCTATGCACACCTAAGACCATGCATACAGAGGCCGTATGAATGTAATGATGATGAGATGATTGAGATATAACAGACATAATCCTATATTAGAACACAGTGTAGGAAAATGTTTGGCTCCAATTTGCAATTTAAAGGCTTTATTTTAAATGACTTTAGAGAAATTAACTTTATTGTTCTTTGATTTACAATCAGTTTTCCTGCCAGTGAACTTTTAATTATAGCCTAAACTGTAAAGGAGACACTTTACATTGATCATCTCATTTGTTAAGGACAAATGAGAAAATAACTCATGATGTTTTATAGATATGTGTGATAAATCAGTGGCACTGTGGCCACAGCCATGTGTAACCGTCATGTATGACAACAGCCTCTCTGGGGCTGTTATGGAATATTGGCGATGACACACATCAGTACATCAGTTAAATTGTGCTTCCTTTTTCTTTTCTGCACATTGACACGACTAATGGGGGTTCAGGGGCATTTCTACTTCCACTTATACCTAATTGTGGAAGTGGAAATTGGACTCATGCACATACAATAATTTCCAATGCGAATGAGATGTATAAAACACAATCAGATCCTGATAATACATATGCATATTTCTGTGCAGTTTTAGTCGTGCATGTACACAGCTTTATGCATCTTGCCTGTGGACCTGATGCTGACACAGTTAAAATCACTGAGGTGTCTCAGCTGCGTACCGCATTGTTCTTAGACTAAAACAAAAATCAAGACTGTGGGAAAGAAGAAAAAAAATTATTAATTTTGTGAATCCAAAGGTTTATGGTTTTCAGCAGTGCAGTTTTTTTCTAACAAATGGCTGTGCGTACACTATAACTGAGTACACACCTGTGCAATGTCACAGAAATGTTAAATGTTTTAAAACTGTACAGATTTGTATGGTGTCATTGATGCGCAGGTGGACTGAATCTGTTGTCAAAATAAAGGAAGGCATACATGTTTCTAAGTATGTAAATCTATTGTGTCATAGTGAGCAGACATGGTTTGTCACATATTACCGGATTCTCCTCATATTTGTTTACTTGTTTATTTATTAGGAACCCCATTAGCTTCCACAACAGCGGTCTTTAATCTTCCTGGGGTCTACATCCGCTCTCACACTGCAGCCCTTAGTACCCACAATTTATTGTAAGCTGTTCCACATTTCAGTTTAATATTTCATGTATTCTCTTTAACTCATGAAATTTATGAAATATTAAGACTATTTATTGACCTAAAAGTTTGCCAGACATCCATCATCATGAGTCAACTTTAATTGAAAAACTGGCTTTCGTCATGTTTTAATTTTGACTATAATTTAATACTTTTGTTTGAGGACAAAATCTTAATGAAATCATACGTTAAGGACTTACAAGTAAGGATGATAACTGATGTTTTCTCATAATTAAGTTACTCTCAATTATACAAGTGTTGCTAAAGCTTTGATTTTGGACAAATAGCTCTGCAACGCATCATTATTTTTGGTCGTAGTTGAGTACGATAATCAGCTGTGTGGGGCTTCGAAAGTAAGCAGAGTTTAAAATTCTCTCTTGAGTCTGGTTGTTTATTGTGTGAGTTAATACCCTCATTTGTACAATTCAGTGTGTCCTGCCCTTTGTCTATTGCCTTAGATATACTTGCTGTTTACCAATGCAAATGCTTAGAAAATGCCAGCATCGTGTGCATCAATGTTAACACACTTCCATGCAAACTTTGTATATTGTATGTCTGGAGGATTTTAAAGGTTAGCCACGAGGAAGCAGATCATCTCTGACTAAAAACAGAATTTCTTCTTACTGAAAATTTACATTTCCACAACATAGACAGAAACCATGGCCACACCTAAATGAGTTTAAGATCACATCAGAGAAAAGGAAGACATATGTAAATGGCAACTCTTATAGGTCTTAGAACTTTAACTGGAAATTCCTCATTTTCATGTGTCCACACTGCAGGAACTAAAAATCATAATGGTTTTTAGAAAATTGTTTTGAGGAACATTTTGACTTGCAAAGTAGGTACTTTTTCAGCTGAATTGGAACTGTGTTCAAGCTAATCGGCCAAACACTTAGCCACTGCAGAGGAGGGTCAAAGGTGTCATTTTCTTTCTAGGACTGCTGCTTTGTTATGTTTTGATATTTTTTCATATGGAAAAATATCAATTTAAATTAAGAAGATGTGGTCAGTTTAGTCAGACTATGTGTTGATAACTTTGATCACCGTGAGGCAGCGGTGATCTCAGCAGCCTGTAGCTCGGCTGTAGAGAGCACTGCCGGGTCTGTGTCTTCCACACAGAGAACAGCCACTACAGTGACAGTGGAGACTTTGAGAATATTTTGCAAAATCCTATTGCTTTATTAAGTTTACGATATTAATTGCATGCAAGAAAGTTCCACTTTAGACCTAGAAGAATTGATCTGTTTATGCAAATTTTGCTTAGATCTTACGATGCAGATCTCAGCACCACGTGATCAGCTCTGCCAGGGGAGACTGTAATGATCTCAGAACCCTGTAATCTGGTTCTAGAGACCATTTCCCAGTCTGTGTTGCCACAGAGATGAACAGGTGTGCTGTGGTGATCTGTGGGTGAGGCTCAAACCTGTTGTAATTTTAAACTTTGTCTTTATTCAGTCTTAATATTTTTTCATGCAAATAAGCTTCCTTTTGGATTTAAAACATAAGGTCAGTTTATCCAGATTTATAAATTTGATCCAGATCTTACAATGTAGATCTGAGAACCACTCTATCAGGGGAGAAGACACTGATCTTAGCAGTCTACAGCCCAGCTCTGCCATCATTCCTGGGAGGTGACTGGCCTTATTTCAGCAAAACATTTAATTTACTTCTGGCTTGTGTTTATAAAGTTTTAAAATCTTATAATAAATCATAAAACATAAAAGCTGGAGTAGGTATGAATATGGCGTGCCTTACTGTTAGTTTGCCTGAATGAAAAGTGGACAAAATGTGTTTTATTGGATATTATTTAATCCAATCCAACTTTATTTAGAAAGCACCTTAAAATATAATATGTGCGTACTGACTGTTGGCTAGTCTGCACTGCTTCTGGCAGTGCAAAGTCGAACTGAAAAAGGGTAGCACCCTGGGGGGTGGTCCCCAGGAATAAGTCCTGTTTGGTGTAAAAGGGCTTAATTTAAGTTTTTTCCAAAATGTGTATGCTTTTGTTGCGGTGATTCAAAGCTGCTACTGAGATGATTAAATTCTGTCCCACTGATCATAAAGTACGTGGTATAGTACCTCATGTACACATATCTTTGATTTCTTAGAACGAGTACATCTGATGCTGCAAATCAAGCTTTTGTCTGTCCTGCTGAGCTATAAATAATTCTGTCTCAGACATTTTTTTTTTTTTAGATTCATTCCTTTCAAATAGGCTAACTGCCAGATAGCTACTTATAACAGTCATGATATCAAAAGCATATGAAAGAAAGTGTGATGATGAACTTATTTCTGCAGGGCAGAACAAGCACCAGCCACAGCTGTTGATTAAATCAGCAGAGCTTGTGGTTAGACTACTCCGGCACCTCAGCTCTGAACCATATAGCGCACACAGAGAATGGCAGAAAAGCATAAAAAGGAGAAAACAGGAGAGAGTGTGGATAATTAAAGCCATGCCACGCAGCCGTGCACTTGAGTATGCCAGGAGGTCACCAAGTGTCAAGTCTGTTTACAGATGGCCAGGCTTATTAAGGCAGGAGAGTCCAGTGCTGTGATGCTACTCAGCTCTCCTGCCCTGTCCTCTCCTCCACACCTCTCTCCATTATCCCCTAGCTTGTCTCGAGAGCAGTAACGATTCCCTCAAGTGTAATTGTTATAACCCTGTCTGTCCATCACTGTCGCGTCCCCACCCCGACCCCCACACAGCAAACCAGAGGGATTTTCTAACACAGTCTCCAAATTTTCTGAGCTCAACACAAACCGTCTAAACAGAGAGACTTATGGTTTGCCTCAGACATGTTTTCCCTGATAACCGCAAAACTATGACATGCCTGGATGGCTGTGGATCAGTGGGTAGAGCAGTCATCCACGAACCCCGGGGTCAGTGGTTTGACTCCCTGTCCTCCTGGCTACATGTTGAAATGTCCTTGGGCAAGACCCTGAACAACAAAGTTGTCCTCAGTGTCTGCTACTAACGTGTAAGTTGCTTTGCAAAAAGGCACCTGCTAAATGACTTCCACCTTCAGGCCATGTGTAAAGGGTATTCAAAAAGTCAATAAGATTTTTCCATTGGCATAAGGATTATTATGCAAAATTGGAATTGTGATTTTAAAAAAAGATTAGTGCTGTGATACTTAAGGTTTTTGTTTTAGCAAGATTGTCTTTACAGATGAACACATTTATGATTTTTGAAGTTTGAACACAGTCACCAGAAGTAAAAAGTGATTGTTACTACACTACAGTCACATGACGCTAGCACCATTAAACTTTCAATTTTTAATTTGATTTGGCGTAGTTTCCTCTTCCAAAGAAGCCTTTCTTCTGATATAGCTAGTGATCCTATAAACTTTAAACAGTAGTGACTTTAAACACGGATTACTGACTACATGACATCAGGACGCAAAAACTCAAAAACACTGCAAGTGAAGTACCAATACATTTAATGTTGTGGGGAAAAAAGGTAAAAATGTCCTAACTATATGTTAATTACATATAGGAATTGTATGAGGAATTGTAAAACCGCTTTCCGAGCACAGCATAGTCGTGGTCTTGTCCATGCTGTTGTTTGTTTGCTACTCCTACTTGTTTTTCTGTCAGCACAGTTGCAGATTCCAGGACACATCTCCTTGCTCCAGAACAATACTTTTGCTTGCTCATAATGAAAAAAACCTTCCACAGATGGAGAAAATATAGGAGTCAGCCACAAAAAAATGTGTGTTTAATATTTTGCTGTACACACTGACTAGATTGCAGCTATACATCTTCATACGCAGAAAGCTGGGATGCACTGTTTGTTCTGATGTGTTCTGATATTCTGTGAGCTGTCGAATATGGCCAGCACGTGTTTTCCAATGCTTCCCTATCTATGTATTTCACATTGACATTAACACCCTCGTTTGGTTTTCTTAGATTATCTATTTTTAATCAGTTGGAACACTAAAGGATATTGGTATTCCCCTTTAAGGTCAGGGTTAATGCTCAGCTCCACACTACATACTGTACCTTTTGTCGCATCATTTTCCATGTCCCAGACAAATTTTTGAGACGTAACACAAAGAGTATTTTTTTGTGAGCAGTCCAATGCTGGAAAGCTCTTGTAAAGGTTGGAACATGTGTGAAACAAGAGATAAACAATATCCAGCCAGAGCACAACAGCCATCTGAAGGCAAAAGAAGAAAAAAGCAGTGGAAATGTGACTACAGACTTAATTCTTGTGTGTTTTCGCTCCAGTCTAGGACCTTTCCAAACAGAAAACTGCTGTCATCAGTACACCCCACCATTTGTGCACCCCCATGACAATATAACAACAGTCTATAAAAACTCTTGTACTTAAGGCAATACAGCAATTGAGAGATTTTGAAACTGTTATAATGGAAATGCTTTGTTACAGTTTCTGTAGAATTGAAATCTGTTCTGAGTGAGTGATCTTGGTCTTTGAAGTTTAAAATACATTTTATTCGCTTCCTGCTGACCTTCTGCTATTTAACGTCAAACCAGTTTGTGTTTCTGCTTGTGTCTCTGATCCCTCGCAGAAAAATATTTTTCTATCCCCTTCATGCACCAAGTGTATTGTTTGGCAAATGGGATGCTGGTTTTGGGCTTGTAGGGGAGACAGCGGTGTGCAACAACACATGCCATCGCTCTGACCTTCAGGCCACAATATCCTGTGTTGCATCCTTGTTTTGTTTACAACCACATTTGTTTGTAGTATTTTTTTCTCGTCCATTTTCACAATGCTTCTTGTAAAACTAACTGTGCACACACAAAAGAAAAACAAATGATGTAAATGGTATCTGTACCCATCAAAGTTTAACACAGCAATCAAAGGCAGACAGTTGTACAAAAGATCTCTGAACAAGGTTTTCAGATTGTTCCACTGATTGATTTATATGAATAATATGAAACATGACTACTGTAAAACAATATTTGCAAGTCTGTGTGTAAATGTTTTACATACTGACAATATGATGAAATTATACAGTTTTCTAATTATTGTGTTCTTGAAAAACATGTTAATTTTAGTGAACTCCTTTTTCTTTTTGTGGAATAGGTTTGTTTTGCTGTAAATACTGTGTAAAGCGAATGGGTTTATGGACAGAGAGTAAGACAGTGTGAATAATTCTCACTACCACGTTTTCTTAGGATCTGAGCATTGTCAGTTGAGTATGTGAGAGAAAAGCTACATTTCTATTGTTTTTACTATTCGTTTATTTTTCTATTCTTGCCTTAACCCTTTCAGTATCTGTCATAGTTTAAGGTCTCCACTCTTTAAGGCAGTATTATGGACTGGATGTATAGATCTCTGCTTGTGTCCCTCACTGAAAGCATCAACAGAAGGAGAATTTGGAAATCAGAGTGAGTGTAAACCGGCGTCTCTTCTCTTTTCAAGAGACGAGAAGCTTGGAGAGCCTCTTCATCGGAATGATAAGTCGTTTCTTTCTATTTTTTTTCTACACGTCTGTATGAACTGAACTGAAAAGTCTCTTCATGAGAACCAGACAAAACAGAACTATGTACACATGTAAAAAAAAAATGTTGAAAATGATGTTCTTGATTCAGTTCCTACAAAAAACAAGCCATTGTGTTTCTTCTTTAATGTCTTTCTTTTTAAAAGAATCAGTTTTGGACCTTATAAATTCCAATGTGCTTGTTGATGTCTTGGATAAAGTAATACAGCGGAGGGATTTCCCAGGTCTAGTTAGTGTCACTTCTCCAGATCCGAGTTGCCAACCTAATTGTACTCAAAGGGTTAAGTGTCATTTAACTTAAAGACTGTGTTGTGATAAGAGTTTGCTGTAAAAAATTAAGTTAATAAATATTTTAGTTGTTTATTTGCATATTTGAGTATTTAGCTTCACAATGTGATGATGAGTAGCAGTTGAACTTTTAGGTTCACTGGCAGATGAGTTGTGCTTTAAAGCCAGACAAACACCTTTATGTGTCATGTCTGCTGCTTCATCTGCGGCTGCTCCCTCTAGGGGTTTCCCCTAAAGGGTACTTATAGTACTTTTTTAACAGTTGTGTACAATATTGTGACTCAAGCTATATGTTTCAGTCAGCTTCCTCACTCAGCCAGAACCTCAGACTTCACTGTACCGGTCGCTCTACTCTACTGTACAGGTCATGCATTTGTTCGCCACAAGGACCTCAAACTGAACAGCAGTTCAAACCCTCGGGTCGGGTTTGTACAGCAACAGTTCCTATAAAGTTTATTTAAAGATGGCTGTAGCTTAGTGTTAACAAAAAGAAAGAAACATGGTATCATGGTATATATTTTTTTGATTTCACAATAAAAGGAGAACAAGAAGGGGAAAATCAATGATATGTGGTTGTGGATGGATGGAACGTGTCACACGTTATGAGTCTGTTCACCAGCAAAATCCTGGATATCACAGCAGTCTGCGTCATCTGAAACATTAAAACCACTAGGTGGTTTAACCATATGAAGCTAAAATAATATAGTACAGTATAATATATGTACAATATAATATAGTATAATAATAGTACTCAAATAACTTGTAAGTCACTTTCGATAAAAGCATCTGCTAAATAACTGTAATCATAACTATATTATATTATATTATAATATATATTATAATAACAACTTTACCCCTATTTATATAATGTATTTTAAGAGCAGTCATGTGGAAGTACTAACTTTGCAAAACAGTGGACCAAAATTTGTTACATGCCGGAAATACAACTGATTGATGAGGAGCAGGATCATTAGTCATTTGGTGATTAATTAGGCTGCAGGACCCTGCTCACACTGCACCTGTCAAGCTGAAGTTTCTAAAATCAGATGGAAACCGAATTGGGGCAAAAATCTGTCCAAATCTATACAGCGTCTGCCTGCGTAACAATGCGATAAAGTAATAATACCCTTTTACTTAATGAAATGTTGAGTATTTCCTATATATTTATATACTGTGGAAAATTATAATTCATTAAATCATTTTACTTAGGTTTGCACAAAAAGAGTAAATATAGTCAGATGGTACATAAGACAAGTGTTACCCAGCACTACTGCGTGGTAAAACCACGAGACCACTGGGTCACAAAGGGTCACATTACCACCCACAGGCAGCTTTAGCGAAAGACGTGTTTTCAAATGAAAGCCAATCCCAGCAGAGGGATTCAGTCCTGGTAAGAACTTTTTCATGTTTCTTTTATGAATACTGCTGTTTTTCATGTCCCTCTGGAAATGTATGAAAGGGTGCATTGCAATAAAGAGAAGTCCAGGCCTTTGATTCTTTAATGGAGTGGTGCTGTGCTGCTAACAGGAGCAGGTACAGAAATGCTTTTGAAGCTACATCTTGGTCAAAAAAGTGAAAGCTGCACAACGTGAAACCAATGTTTTTCTACAGCATTATAATCAATAAAAGAAATAACACAGACCACTGAAATGATAGAATACTCACATTTACTGAAATAGGTGTTCTCAAAACAGTAGGAAGTTACTCCTGACTCTATAAAACTAGGATTTTCGCTAATCTAGCAAGAGCTGCTGGCATTTTTCATTTCTTAGTAAATGCATTAACTTTGATTTTTTTCAAATCACTCAAGTCCAACTTTTTAAGCCACCCTGTGTAATCTCTGAAAGAAGATCTAGCACATTCTTCCTATTACAAAAAGCAGAGTTCAACAGTAGTAAAACTCATTCTTGCTTCAGCTGAATGCAGGTAAGGATTTTCCTCAAGTTTTATATGTTATTCTGTACTAAAGAGATAACTACTAATCACTTCACTGACTTGGGCCCTACTTGTTTTATTCTAAGTTTTGCATGCAAAGTCACAAAAACTACACAACTTTGCTTCCAAACCAAGGAATTATTGCTCTTCTTTCATTCTGAAATAAAGCAGGTATAACCTCCATGCTCAGTATTGAACTTGTTGAACCTTTTTCCTCTCGAAACTTGTTTTAAAATGTTGCTTCTGTTTTGCTGCTTGTTTCACAGCATCACTGAAGCTATTGCCAAATTCGATTGAAATCTATCCAACAGTTATTAAAATTTCAGTTTCACTCACTAGACTGAACTTCATGGTTCAAGTATAACAAAGTCAACAGGATTCATGTTCTTGAGATCATGGATATCTGTAAATCAAATAGTCTGCAGTCTCGAAATCCTTTCACACTAGATGTCCAACTCCCACTTGGCCTCCTCACTGTGGCATCCTCACTAAGAGATGCTCCCCACAAAGCAATTCTGATTCCTAAATGTTTCCAAAGCCTATATAGTGTATATATACTAAAAGTATAGAATTACACACCAATATCAGATGTAAATACTGGGGGGGTGTAAAATATTTATTAATGCCATGCACTACCGTATATGAACTTTATTATACATTTGTGTGACATGTGTTGTTGTTAAGGTAAAAAACTAATTCTCTGAAATAAATCTTAGCTCATACGCACTAGAGATTTCATCAGTCCCAGTGCATCTCCATCAGCACCTGCCTGCTTACACATCAGTGTGAAAGCCTTTATCTTAGATAGTGAATTTAGGTGCCTCTGGAATATAGGAAGCTCTGCGGTAACACTGGGGAGGGTTCAGTCAATTAACCTGCCGTCACTCAGCTGTAAAGCAAGTGGACTTTTCTCTCCACTCTGTCTATCATGGTCATAGTGACTGGTCGCCTTGTGCTCCCTGTCCATCCCACCTCCCGCTCCTCTCGGCTTGGGGTGGCACCACGCAAAGGTGCTTGCCATTCAATGGGCTGGAACTATGGAGGACACCGCAGAGTTGATGGAGTGACTCGCACCACAATACCTCTCATCTACTGTATAGACCTTGTGAGGAGGGAGAGTGGGAGGAGCTAGAGCTAGTCCTCTGCATGAATGGGGAGAGACTTAACAGCAAACAATTAAAAATTGCTTCTTCAATCAGCTTTAATTAAACTTTAAGAGATGTCTCGCTGTCCCTGATAGATTTGTTGGTTTAGAACAACAGAAGATAGAGAGCCATTTAGCCTAACTTCAGCAAAACAAAAAGTAACTCTAACAACCGCCCCCACCAACCGCTCCCCCGTCTCCTCCATCAGCAGTCAAATCGATCATCTTCTCCTTTTTCTATTGACATTTCATGAAAACCCAGAGCAGGTAGATTGCAATGCAGGAGGCAACAAATACATGTGCTCCACTTCAGGCTGTGAAATAACACATAAACTACGTGCATGCTGCCCATGTTATTACAGCAAGGATTAAGCTGCTTAAATACCTTATCGACACCCTGACCAATCAATGGCTGTATAATTAAAGAGTGCAGCTGAGCCAGTGACAAGTCGAACCACACCGCCATTAATGACCTTTGGTCACATGTAGCAGCTACAGTGAGTGTTTGTTTAACCCATCTAGTGTGTATCTAAGCATAGTTAATGTATTTTATTGATCCTTTCATCTTGCCATCACTTTACCAAAGTTGAGTAAAGTTTGATTATAAGTCACAAATAATTGTTTGATATGTTATACAATAAGAAAGCACCAATAAAATAAAGAAGACTTTAAAAATATCAAATCAATTAGAAACGAATCAAGCAACTGTGAAATTTGGAAAAAGAATTAAGATATAACTGAAACTGGAATGTAGCTTTCTGCTAATGGCACAGGTCTATGGCATTTAACCTATGGCTGTTCCTACTCTGCTGTGTTGGAGAGGCCTATACCAGCATGCCAATGAATTGCTTTGGCTTTTTAATTCCAGCACTGATCGAATTTTCCCCTTCACATTAAAAGCGCAGATTTAGTTTTAAAAAGTAGTCTGCATATACCAACAGATACAATAATTACTGGTATCTAGTGGGCAGTTCACCGTAGCTAAGTAAAACATTTTCATAAAGCACTTGAGAAGATGAATACGGTACAGAAGGTTGAGGGAGGACAGTGAGAGATCTATACACAACTGTAAAGGAGAATGAGCACTGACATTTAAATGAGGATGTGTGAGCCTGTCAAGATTCATTTAGTTTGCTAAGTGTTTGTCATTGTGTAATGTTCAGGTATTTCTTGCTCAATGTTTGAATATACTGGTCTGCATATATTCACAGTGACGTGACAGGGGTAACCACCCCCTATAATATAAGTCACAGGGAAAAAAAGTTTTTAATAACCAAAATATATACCTATTCCTAGCCAACGCAGAGCTAAAGCTAAAGCTTAAAGAAATACAATTGTACAGAGGAAATGGCTAAAATAAAAGTTAAAGGGTTTAACTGCAAATGCTCAAATAAAACTCTTTGGAGCAGGAGGAGAAGCCCTGGCTGAGCTGGTTAGGAGCTGTATTTCACATGTGTGAACTCTCATAATTAATTGCCCTACATGTGATTAGTATAGTTCAAATAGATTATTAGCTACTAGATGGCATATCTGCAAACATGTTGCCTGGGCCTGCAGCCCACTTGGTGTACCATTACCAGTAATTGGAGGTGAGATTCTGATAACCTAATTAAAGTCCCCATCAATATTTTTTAGCTCAGGTTTGCAAAACACAGTGACAGGCTTTTGAGCTGTATACCTGTAGAGCTTCTGCTTCATTCTGGTTAACAGCTTTTCTAATGCTATTGTCATCTCTTCCCACTTGTATTCCAACATGTGGGAAAACACACTCAGCTCCTCCCTGGTGTTTGCTGGGATAAGTGAATCAACAATCAAATCAATAAAACTGCAACACTTAATATGCAAAATTGGGAATCAAGCTAGCAGTAGCATGACACTCTAAAGACGTCCACATAAGGCATCAAATACTGATGATGTGTCAAAGCCTGTGGCCTATCAGAGATGGGCATAAATCAATTTGGATGTGCATAGGACACACTTTCACTTTAGCATGTGATGCACAGGGTTTGATTTGACTCTTTGACTTGTCTGAGTGGTTAGAAGGGCGAGACTCAATCAAAAGCCTTAAAACCCACTGTGAGTCTATGATACGGGAGGCATGGAGAGCACCTGTCCACAATAAAAGTTATAAAGCTTACTTCCACTATGTATATTGCAGGAGTATCAAGATAAGTAAATCTTAAGGCAGTAAGACAGTCCTTTGGGTAATTTGGTGCTCTGAATTCAATTCAAAGTGACAACAAGTGTCCCAGAATTACCAATCAAAGCGGATGCCCTGTCTAGCTAGGAATGACTCGAGAGCCGAGTAAAAACCAATTAAACCATCAACCGTCAGCCTTCACCATGACCTTCACACACGCTCTGACCAGCGCCATTAATTTTCTGTCACAACTTATTAAGTGATTACATTTATCAATTAGGCAAACAGATTTAAATTAGAGAGAGCATGCTGCCCCGCGGTATAGCCATCCACAAGTGCCAGGGCCCATTTAGAAGAAAAATACTAGACATAAATAAATTCTTTGGAAGAACTTGTATGTCAGGAGGTGTCAGCAGATGTGCTGGTCTCTAATGTGCTTGTTTATCACTGTGTATAGAGAGTGCTGATAATAAGTTGAACAGGCAGCTGGCCTTTATTAAAAAAACATGCATTCACAATCAACTGTTTACAACAGCTCGAGGCTCCCCTATTCCCTCTAATGTTGGCTATGAACAAGACAGGTTCCAAAGACAAAGTGCCACTAAATCTGTTTTTATTTTTCACTTTATCCGGTTGTTTTATAGAGGTCCCTAAATTTCCATATTTGAATGGAAAGCTGAAAATGTTCTGTATTATGTAAATACAGACCTAAATGAATGCTGTTTCTCATTTAAACATTAACCTTATGTTACAGCAGTGTGACACAGCTTCTTGAAATAACTAAAAGAAGTGCTTGCATAACACTGAAGAATTACAGTACATTTAATTATACATTCCCCCAACTCCCTGAGTCCCAACTCTGTTTCTGTGATTCATTTTCCATCGACCCTGCTGTGAAATCCTTCTTTTGGCCCAAAGAGTGAACCTGAGCCAAATGTGGATGATCAATAGACTTTCTATGATAACCTGACAGGTTCTTATTCGTCGTGAC
The DNA here is from genome assembly GCF_033026475.1 of Channa argus. Taxonomy (NCBI): domain Eukaryota; kingdom Metazoa; phylum Chordata; class Actinopteri; order Anabantiformes; family Channidae; genus Channa; species Channa argus. The sequence continues at coordinate 13,438,248 of NC_090198.1, forward strand.
GGGTTGCAGCCTCGAGCCCTGCCATCACATTCATCTGCGCTCTCACTGACTGACTTTGAATATTTGGATGTGAATAAAGCAGTCTGTGACAGCAGCCAGTCTGAACTACCACACTACCTCTGTGTAGACTTGGGGATGTACAGTTATTTCTACTAAATGCAAAGATCAAACAAGAAATGTTTGATACCAGATACAAAACTTCAACAGAGTCAAAGGATCAGTTACCCCAAAATCTCAAAAATACCTTTACTGCCTCCTCTGGGGCTTCTTTCCTGGCTTCTGACCCTCAACAGTACGTACTGAGAATACTAGGGCGCCACGCACAATGCTACTGCTTAAGTATTAGAGAGGGAACTGGCAGCTTTTCTTGCCTAAAGTTAACCACACACACACACACACACACACACACACACACACACACACACACACACAGGACTCTGAAGTCAAACTCAGGTCTAGAAAGTCCTGTGCTTTGTACACCTTCCACCTCTCCGCAACTTACTTTTATGCTAATTACAAAAATGTAACCACAGCAGTAATAGAATAAAGTTGTTTGAGACCTCTGTAATTATACACTTATGAAGGCAGAGTAGTTAACTGTTACTGGGATCTTTTAAATATACATGAGACAAAAATGCCTGTTATGCATCCAGATCTGTTAGGCAGACCAAACTTTGTGGATATTATTGTGTCAACAGTAAGTAGCTCTGTGTGATCCCGTGTGCACACACTTATACAGTACACATTAAATTGTAATTATTCATTACAAGCATTGATGTCAAGAGTATTTCACTTGCAAAGATGACAGGTCACTGTATGTGTGTGTGTATGCAAAGGTCTGCTTGGTAAATATGACTGGTACAGATAATTCAACCCTAACTGCGTAATGAGACAGGAAGAAATGTTAAGGGAGCCCTGGCAGAGACATGTAATGAAGCATTGTTTGTGGGATGATAACACACACACACACACACACACACACAGGTAATGAAGCATTGTGGGAGGTTGAGGCTGGCTGCGACTGATAACATCCCGTTGTGCCTGTTGGAGGACAATGGACTGTAGAAATGGAGCCACATGGTCTGTGCACCAAACTCTACTATCATCAACCATCCTCCCTCCCCCAACCGCATGTGCACACACACATGGATGCACCTGAAAGTGTGGCTGAAAGATAACAAGAGGATAAGTTTTATCAGCCAGTATAGATCGTCACCGGCCGAGCCTGATGCGTCCCCCCCAACTAGTTTAATTAAAAAGCACATTGTCATAAAAGGAGAGCAGGAGGACCTCAGTGGGAACAGACTACATATGGATGGCTTCCAAAAATAATGTTACCGTAGCATAGAAGTGTGCCCCAATGGTACCACTGTTTAGATGGCTGAATGATTTTTCATTATGCTCTGAAAGTTTTGTTTACCAGATTACTACACTCTTCAGAATATTCACCACAGTGCACTGTACTTTACTGGTGTTTAAGAGGTGTATTTGTTGCTGGTAGCTAATTATTTTGTGAGCGGATTCGCCAAGGTTCCAAAACACTCTTGTCTTTGGCAGCTCACACAGGCAGAGCAGAATGGGACTGCAGCTCCACTTGCAACACAAATGAAGTTTGTGTTGTTTAATCTGCTTAAGCAGATGGAGAACACCCTCTGAACACTGAAGGCACCTCAGTGTATGCTAGAGTCTAGACAGAATGCTTACCAGCAGCAAAGGTTCAAAAGTTATTGTGTGGTTTTTCATGTTCATAGCGGCTGTTTTGTTTGCTGGAATAATGAAGTGATATTGATACAGCTCAGGCAACAGAGAACTACGAGTACTGGAAATAGATTCTAAGAGTCAATTAACCTCAGCTAGATGGGGGTTGCAATGCATTTGCTTCCAGACTCCAGTCTTGAATTTTGGATCTCTTGCAAAGAAGCCTGAGGAAGAATGTCAGCTTTTCATTATCAAAAAGCTGGCATCCATTTTCCTGAGATAATTTAAATTATATGAAATAAGCAAGGAATTTTCAAATTAAAAACGTGTTTCAGACACGGAACAATCGGAATAAAAAATTGCAACAGGAGGAAATAAAATTTTGATGACACATTTAAGGCTATTTGTGCTTGCTGCATACCTGTATATATTTTATAACCTGACAACTAGCTGGCTCAGTTTGAATGAGTCCAGATACAAGTCAGTTGCAAACCCCAGAGGAAGCATCCTTGTGTATTATGCTTCTTGTTTGTCAGTTTTCTTCTTCTCCTTGACATGTGATGTGATACTGTACATTTATTCTTCATATCGTATCAGGATCTGCCTGCTCTCCAAATCACTGCCAAATGTTATGGCCTTGTTTACAGATAATGGGGTCCCCCAACTTTGTCTCCTAAAAGTCCAACACCAATATGTTTTTATAAGGAATGTATTTACAACTGGTTTTCTGTTTACATAGTGAGGATATGTTGACAACACCGGTAAATATATCTGGTAATAAACATCCAATCTCGCCATATAACAAACTGTACCATAAGTAAGCAGCACTTATTAAAAGCTCCAATAAACAGGAATTGGTACTTTGGCGCAGGTTGTCTCCCCCTACCATTGAATGTGGTTTACTTTTACAAAACTGTCCTAAATGCTAGCCGGGGATATTCTAATATAATGTGCGTTCTAACTTGCCAGCGTTAAAACAAAGTTGTCTCTTGAAACAAATACCTGTGCTCAGACAATTTTTATCTTGTGAGTCAAAGCTTCAGTAAACAGAAAAAGAACAGCTTTCCAAAATAACCTTAAAAACACTTTTCTAGACAAAAACAAAAACTTGGCTGCCAAGCAAAACAACACAGCTACAACACAAGAGCAAATATTACCACTTCCAGCATCTTGTGTGTTATTTGGACAGTTTGGTGTATTTACTAAACCTCTGTCAACATATGTGGACAATCAACAGTGTTGGAAAGTAATGGAGTACTTTGTTATGTAGTTCAGTACATCTTTCATGTATCTGTACTTTGATTGAGTAGATTTAGTATACTACTTCGACTTTTACTCCACTCCATCTAAGAGCAAATATCCATACTTTTTACTTCACCATTTTTCTAATCAACGTTGCATTGCGTCCAATTTTACTCTGTCTGCTCTCTCTGCTCCTTAGACATCATTATATTACAGAATTTTTGATTATTAGTGGCTGTGGACATACACCTCGTTCTCATTTTCGGGGCATCAAGAAAGGGCTGCTTTCTTGTTACACGCTGATGCTTAGGGTAGTCATTTGCATCAGTGATCAATGCTCAAAGCTTTCAGTGTTTTTCAAACAAGACCCCTATGCTTAGATATTTGATGCATAAAACAATGACGTAGACCAGGGTTTGATGTTTTAATAATGATCGTTTAAAAATTGTGCTGCATGTGGTTACTATAGTAAGGAAGTATATGTTTTTCTGTTGTCAGTACTTGTAGCATTTTGTTTATATGGAATTCATCTTCTAACATAACGTTACCCATAAGTTATTTTCCCTAACCCTATCTAAAGTTGGTACCGTAGCGTCAAAAGTTAACGCTCCTGGAGCGTTCAATACTGAAGCCAAAGTGCGCCTGCAGGCTCAATTCCGTGTGCTGTTGTTCCCAGGGCGTTGAACAGTGGCACTCCTGGAGTGTTCAATAGTAAGACCAAAGCGTAGCTGTGGTGTCAATATGTGAGGTGTCAATTTGATGCCTTAGATAAAAAAAAACCCTCCAGCTTCTCCTGAAGTGGTTACAGCTGGATGGTGTTAAAAGTCAAAGAACATGACCCTCACAGGTTTCCCAAAGGACTCCAGGTGGGATAGGACACAATGCAGCAGGTAAAGGACAGAGTAATCCAGCCTGATGCCAGGTCAAACTGCAGCAGGTCCAGCGTTGGGAGCAGAGATTTTCTCTGGTCTTCATAAGGTGGCACAGGTCTGTAGTGATTCTGCTGTTTTAGGCACTGGAAGCACACAGGTGGTCTTCCACAGAAGAGGCTCCAGACCTTCTCAATGAGCTAGTCTGCACACTCCCTAAGGAGCCTGGTGCTAATATGGTCTGGGCCTGTGGCCTTCATAGCCTTTGGTGGTGATCAGTTGTGGTTGTCTGGAGCTGTGGGCAAAGCTGTGGGAAAAGCTGGGGGCAATACAAGGCAAACTAACATATATTTAATCATATTTCAGTAATCCTCCTGGTATATTTTTTTCATTTTTAAATACTAAATTTGGTAGATACTGGTAGAATAAGGCCATTAGGGCATAAGGGTAGATGAAGGCCTGTAAATAAATAAAATATTTTTGGGTAGATGAAGGTTTGTAACTACACAGTATGCGGATGGGTAGCTAAAGGTCTATAAAAGTGTTCTTGCTTTTTACAAAACATATTGTTCACACTGTAAAATGAATAAAATGAGTCTCACGAAAAATGTTCAATGTTCATATCAAGCTATCTGGAATGACTGCACCAAGCTCTGTTCCATTCATTTGTCGGTTGTATAATAGCTCCTTCAGTTTTTGCTCACTTTTCTCTGCATGTGCCGAATGCTGGACAATCTTTCTCTTTTTACAGCACTGCTATATGTTGCCCCTTAGCATTGGTGTTTATGTGTTCTGGTTATGACTCTCTGTCAGCATGTGGTTCTGATTTGAGTCATTTCCATCTGCCTTCAGCTCTCACTCAGTAAATATCGTGGCCCTTTCCTAATACCCTACAGTGCTTAACAACACTAGTCAGAGAAGCACAGGCAGAAGATTGACCCTCTATTTTGTGGAGATGGTGCTTCGAGGGGTGCCAGAGCAGCTACAGATTGTGTTTGTCAGCTTTACAAAGAATGTGGAGGCAGAACAAGGCCTAGCCACTACGAGAGCACATCCACAGCAAAGAGGGAAGAAGAGGAGACAGTCTATGTCTATTATTTTACATACATTCTATTCACGTGAAGTAATGCACACAACATGCAAGGCCTACAAATGACACCAAGGAAACAATGAAACAATGGAAAAAGTTAAATGGGATATGAATGAGTAATTTCAATCCTTAGTTCAAATGATAGAATGTCATACATTGTTTTAATTTCAAGGTGCTGATCCAACAAAAATGTCTGCAAAGAGTAACACTGCACAAAGTTTGCAGATTGATGTAACAAATTAATTTGTAAATGAAATATAGCTCAATAATTAAGACTAAACTTTAGACTATTGTGATGTTTTGATCAGTCACCTTCAGTGTAAAGGTGTAAATTGAACAAATATGTACCAAATAATACATGTTAACAACTTTAACCTACAATAGCCTGTTGTATTATTTATAATCGCAATGTTCTTGAATAACTGTGTTTGGGCAACCTTTGACAAATGACATATTTTAGTGACTTTATAATAGGAAACACCAACTGCAATCTGGAACAACAAACCATATTTATACAGTAAATACAAGGGTATTTACTGTAAATGTTGTAGCAAATGTTGCCTTTCACTGTCAATGACAGAGCTTTGCAAAGACAAAACTCTTCAAATGTTTGTAAGCAGAATTCCTGAATACAGCTGGGCTGGTAAAAGTATAAAGTTGTCAAAAAGCTCATGTGAAGTACAGATACCTGGAATTTCTACTTAAGTACAGTAACAAACTACTGTTTGTACTTCATTACTTTTTACTTCTACCAAGAATGTTGCAGAACTGGACACCTTTTGCAATGAAGAAAATCTAGAATATAACAACTCAAAGTCTTTTAGCTGAATTACCAAAAAACTGATATCTGTCAAAGGGGGTTTTAAGTACTGACTGGGGTGTTCAAAGCAACTATAAATGTCTGCGTGTTTTCAAGTATACACAAGTTATAAATACAGTAAGCCTGTATGTATCTTAGATGTTAATACCAACATGATCTTTCTCTCTAGGAAATGTCAGCCCCTGCTGCTCTTAAGAACCATGGTTCAGAACACAACAGAAATGTCTTTCTTTCTGCACTCATGAAGGTGCCATTTGAAATAATTAAAATTAAAGTGACATTATGCATGAGCACAATAAACACGTTTATTTCAATGCTATGTCTAAGAGAGAAATTCTTCAATAGCCAAACTCATCTGTCAATATAAAAACTAAGCTGATAACAAGCACAATGATAAGGAAATTCTGGAATGTTGTATTGTCTTTCTGTGTAGACAGCTACAGCTCTTGAAATGAGCCATCTATATCTCAGGTAACCAGGCCTTTCAGGTCTGCTTCAACACAAGCACTTGTCTGAAGTGTCAAAACACCATTTTCACTGAAAACACACAACTCATCACTCGTGGTGTTTGTTTGTTCATCATATCTTCTAACTAAATAAATAGCATTTATAGGATACAAGTAATGATAAGAGAGAGGGGAGTCAGGATAAGGCAGGTAGGAGGTGGTAAGGTGGAAAGTTACAAAAATCAATACTAATTAGGATACTTTTTCTCCCACTGAATGAAGATAAAAGTCCCACCAGACACAATAATCTGCTGCCCAGAAACTTGAATTCATGTTGAAGTGATCCATTGTCAGAGCGAGCATAGCTATTATGACACAAGCAGATGAAAAATTTAAGTGATGTAGACATCCTACTGTTTGGAGGATGTCAGGGTGGATGGGTGAACACTGATGTTCAATTCCATAGTGAAACGTTTCGTTTTGGATTCATCCCAAATATTATTCATTATTATAACCAGTTTAAACCTTAAATGCTTGTTACTAATTGTTTCCATGACAACAAAGACAAGGTATGCTAGACGTCGCTAGGGTGCAATTTCAAATGATGGTCCCATAAAGCAAATAAGATGGTTGTAGCAGACAACCTATATAGTCATTTATGTTACAATGCATGTAACAGATATATTCACCTAGAAAGTAATAACTAAATTAGCATTTTTTAAAAACCTTTCTTCACTAATAACACCAACTTCTCAAAACAGAAAGTGCACATAGCTTAGTTTAGAATACATTACTATTATACTTCTGTTTTTTTGTTTATGTTAATTAGTATTAGCTTCTATATTTAAGAACCTGTCAATCATTTTTGAAGAGATATTGGTTTCCAGTTTTGAATTATGGTAATGGGAAACAGCTTTTGCATTTTGATTTTGGATTGGATCTTTTAAAGTGGAATGCACACCAGCGGCATATAGTGTGAAATAATTTCCCTGAGGATGTTTTGGCCTTTTTTCATAAGCAGTTCTCTGCTGTATGTTTTCTGCAATGCTCTCGTGAGTTTAGCAGAAAATCTGTCTCCATAGCAATATGGCTCAAGGCCCAAAATTTGATGTTATTGTAAGTCACACAAAGCATGGAGATTCCTGAAGTGAGGCTGAAGCCCTTTTTAAATTGATTCAAATAGATTTATCTTAGCACTGCCTGCTGCATATAGAAATGACCCAGGCACCACAACCCATGGACATACAGTACAGAATTATTGGTTTACCGGCAGGGTCAAAAAGCCAAAAACATTTTCAAAAAAAGTTATGATCCAGAATTTCAAGGAACATTTCAACTACTTACTGGGAAAATGTTTCCATTTTATCATACATCTCAGTGTGCATGCAATGACTATATTCACTTGGTACTGCCCAGATAGGTAATAAGAAATTATTATTAGAAATCATAAATGGGGCGGCAGTGGCTCAGTGCGACGGGCATGTCGACCACATGTCGAAGACACTGAACCCCCTACAGCCCTTCCCCATCCCCAGCTGTGCAGTGCCGATCCCAAGCCTGATACAAATTGGGGAGGGTTGCATCAGGTGGGGCATCTGGCATAAAAACTGTGCCAAATCACTGTGTGGACAAACGATCCGCTGTGGCGACCCTGAACTCACAGGATAAGCTGAAAGCACAAAAATAAATTATTAAATCACAAGTAATTTTTTACTTTTGGCTTACAGGAAGAGCAGGAATGGAGACGCAAATGAGTTAAAGAAGGCAGAAACTGCTCTGTGATTGGTGACCACCAGGACTGCAAATGGTAAAAACATGAACAGCATGAGCAGGAAATGAAGCAGGAAAAAAACAATCTTTTGAAAAAATGAGCACAGCCTAGATACTGACATGTCATTGCTAAACCTGCCTGAAGGTGAGAACAAAAAATAAATACACCCCATTTATAGGAAATCTGGAAAATATCCATATCCACGATGATAATAGGGGAGATGGCTGCGAATGTGACTCTGCTTCTGATACAACTATGACATTTTAGTCATTATGAGGATAGGGGATTCAGGTGAGGTCAGGCACCACTGCCCTGAATAGTGTCACAGCTTTCTGCTTGAGTAAAAAGTTTAGCATTATTACTGAACAAGTGTCTGTCTTTCTCTCTGACAGGGTTCGGAGAGCTGACTCAAGGTAAAAGCAAGAGGCAAAGAGCATGTACTTGCTTTTAAAGAAGGTATTATCACATGTTGTAAGGTTTGCTGCCTGGGAACATTTACTCAGAGGGAGGACTTCATATATTTAAATAGAATAATAAAGTGTAGTCTGTAAAGAAAATGCAGAGCATGTAAGCTGTAGTACAAAAACACCTGGGTAGTAAACTGCCTAGGAGTCTATGTATATTTTTTTTCACCATTACCTTTGAATGAAAAACATAATCTTTCCAGCATATTGATTTAAACAACAAAACATAATATATACAGTGGATAACTTTCAGATCTAAGCCCTTAGGTTTAAATTTCAGTGAAACACATACTAATCAGTGGGCCATTTTCGGCTAAATAGGATTGGTTCCCTGTTGTTTGCAGTAAAACCAGAATATGAAGGCTATTAAGGAGCTACAAAGGAACATCGGGATAGGGTTTACATGTGACAAACATCTTTATACCAGCAAACTGCACCCAGGATGCATTGGTGTGTGGGAACCGTAGGATGC